>NW_019154236.1:121389-274189 GCF_002288905.1 Enhydra lutris kenyoni
AACTGAGGCCCAAAGAATCAAAGGTACCTGGTCACAGTCATGATGGTGACAGATAAAACTGGGAGCACCTGTAGGGCAGGGCCTGGACCAAAAGCAGCATGGGTTGGGAGTCCTGGCTGGGTGAGGGAAGGAAGATGGAAAAGAACAGGAACTGTCTTTGTGGGGCAGAAAGAGGGAGGAGAGGAAAGGAGTATTGGGCCCCAGGTCTTACCCCACTGACCCGTCCAATCCCCAGACCCCAGGCACTGATGTCTGCATCTGGCCCCATTCATAACCACTCCATTGTGAAGGGCGCCCCACTAGAGACTTCACCTTGAATTGAGAATCCTATTTGTGACCTGACGGATGCCTCAGTATGGCCACGTGAAAGGGGGCCAGTTCCAGTTTCTCTTCTGTCGCATGTGTGGCTAGAGCAGAGAGTCTCCCAGACCCTGAGTGGCGATTTCTCAGAATGGATCGATCTTAAAAGTTCTCAAAAGTACCTGGGACCCCACCCCCTCACCAGGGAAGCTGGACACACCCACAGTGAACACACAGTTTAGAAATTTTAACTGTCTGTCTTCTGCTCAGGTCGGGAACAATCCCCGGGGTCCTGGGATCAAGTCCCACATCAGGCTCCTTGCTAAGCAGGGAGCCTGCTTCTCCCTCTGCCTGCTGTTCCCCCTGCTTGTGTGCACCCTTTCTCTCTCACAAATAAATAAAATCTTAAAAAAGAAAGAACCAAAAGATTGAGATTTTCCCCCGCATATTCTCAGACCACAATGCTTTGAAACTGGAACTCAACCCCAAGAAAAAGTTTGGAAGGAATTCAAACACTTGGAAGCTTAAGACCACCCTGCTTAAGAATGTTTGGATCAACCAGGAAATCAAAGAAGAACTTAAACAATTCATGGAAACCAATGAGAATGAAGACAATTCTGCCCAAAATCTATGGGATATGGCAAAGGCAGTCCTAAGGGGAAAATACACAGCCATCCAAGCCTCGCTCAAAAAAATTGAAAAATCCAGAATACACCAGCTCTCTTTACACCTTAAAGAACTGGAAAACCAACAACAAATTAAGCCAACCCCACACACAAGAAGGAAAACAATCGAGATTAGAGCAGAAATCAATGAGAGAGAAACTAGAGATACAGTAGAACACATCAACGAAACTAGAAGCTGGTTCTTTGAAAGAATCAATAAGATCAATAAACCACTTGCCAGACTAATCCAAAAGAAAAGAGAGAGGACCCAAATTAATAAGAATATGAATGAAAGGGGAGAGATCACAACTAACACCAAATAGAAACAACCATCAGAAATTATTAAGAGTCATATGCCAATAAGTTAAGCAATCTAGAAGAAATGGATACATTCCTGGAAACCTATAAACTTCCAAGACTGAATCAGGAAGAAATTGGCAACCCTAATAGACCAATATCTAGTAACGAGATTGAAGCAGTGATCAAAGACCTCCCAAAAAACAAGAGCCCAGGACCTGATGGATTCCCTGGAGAATTCTACCAAACTTTCAAAGAAGAAATAATACCTATTCTCCTGAAGCTGTTTCAAAAAATATAAACAAGGGTGCCTGAGTGGCTCAGTGGGTTAAGCCTCTGCCTTCGGCTCAGGTCATGATCTCAGGGTCCTGGGATCGAGCCCCACATCGGGCTCTCTGCTCAGTGGGGAGCTTGCTTCCCCTCTCTCTCTCTGCCTGCTGCTCTGCCTACTTGTGATTTCTCTCTTTCTGTCAAATAAATAAGTAAAATCTTTAAAAAAAAAAGAAAAGAAACAGAAGGAAAACTTTCAGACTCTTTCTATGAAGCTAGCATTACCCTGATCCCCAAACCAGGCAAAGACCCCACCAAAAAAGAGAATTTCAGACCAATATCCCTGGATGAACTTGGATGCCAAGATTCTCAACAAGATGCTAGCTAATAGGATCCAACAGTACATTAAAAAGATTATCCACCATGAGCAGGTGGGATTTACCCCTGGGGTGCATGGGTGGTTCAACATTCGCAAATCAATGAATGTGATAGAACAAAGCAATAGGAGAAGGGAGAACCATATTGTCCCCTCAATTGATGCAGAAAAAGCATTTGACAAGATACAGCATCCGTTCCTGATTAAAATGCTTCAGAGTATAGGGATAGAGGGAACATTCCTCAACTTCATAAAATCTATCTATGAAGAACCCACAGTGAATATCACCCTCAATGGGAAAAAGCTGACAGCCTTCCCTTTGAGATCAGGAACACTACAAGGATGCCCACAATCGCCACTCCTGTTCAACATAGTATTAGAAGTCCTAGCAAGAGCAATCAGACAACAAAGAGAAATAAAAGGTATTCAAATTGGCAAAGAAGTCAAACTCTCTCTTCACAGATGACACAATACTTTATATGGAAAACCCAAAGACTCCACCACCAAACTACTAGAACTCATACAGCAATTCAGTAATGTGGCAGGATACAAAGTCAATGTACAGATATCTGTTGCTTTCTTATACACTAATAATGAAAATACAGAAGGGGAAATTAGAGAATCGGTTCCATTTACTATAGCACCAAGAACCATAAGATACCTGGGAATCAACCTAACCAAAGAGGTAAAGGATCTGTATTCGAGGAACTACAGAACGCTCATGAAAGAAATTGAAGAAGACACAAAAAGATGGAAAAGCATTCCATGTTCATGGATCAGAAGAATAAACATTGTTTAAATGTCTACACTGGGGGTGCCTGGGTGGCTCAGTGGGTTAAGCCTCTGCCTTTGGCTCAGGTCATGATCTCAGGGTCCTGGGATTGAGCCCCACATCGGGCTCACTGCTCAGCGGGGAGCCTGCTTCCCTTCCTCTCTCTGCCTGCCTCTCTGCCTACTTGTGATCTCTCTCTGTCAAATAAATAAATAAAATCTTTATTTAAAAAAATGTCTACACTGCTTGGGGCCAAGTATACTTTCAATGCCATTCCAATCAAAATTCCACCAACATTTTTCAGTGCTGGCACAAACAATCCTAAAATTTGTATGGAACCAGAGGAGACCCTGAATTGCTAAGGAAATGTTGAAAAACAAAAACAAAATTGGGGGCATCACGTTACCTGATTTCAAGCTTTACTACAAAGCTGTGACCACAAAGACAGCATGGTACTGACACAAAAACAGACACATAGATGAGTGGAACAGAGTAGAGAGCCCAGATATGGACCCGCAATTCTATGGCCAACTAATCTTCAACAAAGTAGGAAAAAATATACAGTGGAAAAAAGATAGTCTCTTCAATAAATGGTGCTGGGAAAATTGGACAACTTTGTATAGAGGAATGAAACTCGACCATTCTCTTACACCATACACAAAGATAAACTCAAAATGGATAATAGACCTCAACATGAGGCAGAAATCTATCAAAATCCTAGAGGAGAACATAGGCAGTAACCTCTTCGACATCAGCCACAGCAATTTCTTTCAAGACGTGTCTCCAAAGGCAAAGGAAACAAAAGTGAAAATTAACTTTTGGGACTTCATCAAGATCAAAGGCTTCTGCACAGCAAAGGAAACAGCCAACAAAACAAAGAGGCAACCCACGGAATGGGAGAAGATATTCGCAAATGACACTACAAAGGGTTGATATCCAAGATCTATAAAGAATTCCTCAAACTCAATACCCAAAAAATAGATAATCATGTCAAAAAATGGGCAGAAGACATGAGCAGACACTTCTCCAAAGAGGACATACAAATGACTAACAGACACGTGAAAAAATGTTCATCATCATTAGCCATCAGGGAGATTCAAATCAAAACCACATTGATATACCACCTTACACCAGTTAGAATGGCCAAAATCAACAAGACAGTAAACAACATGTGTCGGAGAGAACGTGGAGAAAGGGGAACCCTCTTACACTGTTGGTGGGAATGCAAGTTGGTGCAACCACTTTGGAAAACAGTGTTGAGATTCCTTAAGAAATTAAAAACAGAGCTACCCTATGACCCTGCAATTGCACTACTGGGTATTTACCCCAAAGATAAGGTTGTAATGAACAGAAGGGCCATCTGTACCCCAATGTTCATAGCAGCAATGACCACAGTTTCCAAACTGTGGAAAGATCCAAGATGCCCTTCAATGGACCAATGGATAAGGAAGATGTGGTCCATATATACAATGGAATATTATGCCTCCAGCAGAAAGGATGAATACCCAACTTTTCTATCAACATGGGCAGGACTGGAAGAGATTATGCTGAGTGATGTAAGTCAAGCAGAGAGAGTCAATTATCATATGGTTTCACTTACTTGTGGAGCATGAGAAATAACATGGAGGACATGGGGAGATGGAAAGGAGAAGTGAGTTGGGGGAAATTGGAGGGGGAGACAAACCATGAGAGACTGTGGACTCTGAGAAACAATCTGAGGGTTTTGGAGAGGTGGGGGTGGGGGGTTGGGTGAGCCTGATGGTGGGTATTAAGGACAGCATGTATTGCATGGAGCACTGGGTGTGGTGCATAAACAACAAATCTTGGAACACTGAAAAAAATAAAATGAAATTTAAAGAAAGAAAGGAAGAAAGAGAAAGGAAGGAAGGAAGGAAGGAAGGAAGGAAGGAAGGAAGGAAGGAAGGAAGGAATCGATCAATCTTGGTTCCAGTCCCAGCTCTGCCACTAAAACTGGATGACTTTGGGTAAGCCTTTCTGTCTCTCTGGGCCTCAGTGCTCACAGTGTTCACCCACTCAGAGTCAGGGCATGGGAAGCCCACAAGCCTTCACGTCCACCCACCTGCCCTCCCAGGCATGCAGCCCAGTGTGGGATGAACACCAACTTCCAACAGGGCCTTGGCCCCTTATGCCCCTTCCCTTCTTTGGGCAGGGCCTAGGGCTCAGTCCCCCTTGGTGGGATGAAAAGGAATCTGTCTCAGGATCTGTTTTCCCCTCTCATCCTTGAATCACTCTGGGACACTGGCTTTAGTAGCCCCATTTTCACAGGTGGGAAAGGTGAACCAAACGACTTGCCAAGGGCCCCTATGAGCAAGAAGTCTCCAGTTGCTAACCTCCGGTGGTGGTAGAGGGGACCCACAGCCATGCTCTGATGCCAGTGAACCAGCCAGACCAGAAGCGTCTCCCTGAGTCCCCTCCTAGCACCTGGAGACACTTCCCGCTCCAGACCCCGGAGAGCTGGGGAAGCCCCTTCTGGGATCTGGCCCTTCCTCCTTGGGTGAACACAAAAGCTCCAGGCATAAGGAGGGGCGGCCAGGGCCAAGTTAACGCTGGGAATCAGGGATGGTACGCCCCACCAAAGGACCCTGTCCGTGTGCACCCTGGCGCTCGGGGCCAACACCCAGTTCCCACCAGGCAGGGAAACAGAGGCCCGGGGCGGCCTGTCCCGGGTGCACCCTCCCCCTCCCAGCACAGGCCTCACCGGCAGGACCGAATAACTCTTCAGCGCGTGGTTCAGGGTGCGCACCAGCGCCCACTTGCCCAGCTGCTTGGCGCGCGCTTCGGAGGGGTCGGAGGGGTCGGCGGGGTTGGCCAGGTCGGCCGGGTCGGCAGGGGGCTCCATGGCGCGGAGGGTCTAGCGGCGGCTCCGGTGGCAGCACGTCTCCGGCTCAGGCTCCCTAATTCACCTAATCCCGTGCGCGCCGCCCGCCGGGGAACCCTAAACCCGGCCATCTGCCGCGGGCCCATGGCAACGGCGGCTTAGGTGACGCCCGCGGGCGGGACCTGGGATGGGGCGCCGGCGCTGGCCTGGCCCTCTCGGGTCTGCACCGGACCCCCCACCACGTGATCGTGGGGATGCCCGGCCGGTTTCACCCAGACCACCATGTGTGGCGTCCGGGGAACCGAACTGCGGGCCTCAGTGCAAACGAGGCACCTGGAACCTCACCAGGACTACAGTTTTGGAGAAAAATCTGTACATTTTCTATGGAAAGCAACCTGGGGATGTTATGGAGGGGAACGCAATAAACCATGAATTTTTGAGCCCGATGGGAAGGTGCCTGCAAGATCCTTCTAGCTCCCTGGCTGCCTCTAAAAAGCCATGGCAGCTAAACTGTCTTCAGGGGGTGGGAGGAACAGGACAAGGAATCTTCTGAACAGTTCGTTTCTGGTCCTCCTCTCTCAGCCATGAGACTAGCCAGCTGGTGATCTCCAGGAGGCAGAGGTAGCAGAGAGGCCTGGGGGAGGGTGTCCCCTGGTTCTCCAGGACAGCGGGCACCAAGCTGGGCTCCTGTGTCTAGCAGCCACACAGGACTGGGCACCTGGCTCAGATCATGCTGGGCTGTGGGCCACAGTGGCCACCATCCTATCCAGAATGCTCAGGCCCTATGACTCTCCTCCTCCTCCCTTCTCCTTTCTCCCTCTCTCTCTTCTCTCTTCGAGGCCTGTTGTTTCCATATTTGGCCCGTGGCATTGTCTGGAATCCGGGAAGCCTAACTGGTCCCACAAAAACTGGTCCCACTAACTGGACCACTATGGGGAGTAAGGAGAATGGTAGGAAGGAGACCGTGATGCCTCACACAGAACTCAGAGCTGCCCCCACTAGACCTGGGCTTCCTTATACCCCCAACCCCATCTCAGCATCAGGGACCCAGACTCTGCCACCTGGCACCAGCCAACTGACGGCAGCTGTTCCCACCTACTTCCTGTGCCCGCTCAGGGACCCTGCTCTTGGGAGGGGTCCTCCCCCCTGCCAAGCACAGCATAAACACACCCACCCTGGCCCATCCCCCACCCACGGGTGTCCATGGGAAAGGGACCGTCAGACACAGGAAGGTGGTAGGGGTAGGGGCTTCCAGGATTCCTTCCATTTTTCCATTTAACCAACCTTCTCAGGCTTCGATCCTCAGAGCTTAGGGGACACCACCCTCAGAGCTACCAGCCTGAACCTGGATAGACCCAGACCCAGATAAGGCTAATACCACCAGATGAGGAATGGATTTGTCCTGGAGAGGCAGGATAGCATGGCCACTGAGTGGTTGGACTCAGGACCCCGACAGCTTAGGTTCAGTCCTGGCTAGGAGGCTCAAGCTGTGTAAACTCGGGCAAGCTCCTCAACTCGTACATGCCTTTGTTTCCACATGTGTGGGATGACAAGAGAGCGACACCTCAGTTGCCTGCAAGGATTAAAAGGTATATGTGTGTAACTCACTCATTCGTGCCTATTAGAATAAATGGCTGTGTGAGTATTGCTTAGCTCACGTGAGAGCAAGTTTTGTATTAGGGGCGACCACTGGGTGTTGTGATTATTTTTGCAGACATGAGAGGGAATGGCACTCCAGAAGAGGGAACAACAAAGCACAGAGAAGCAGAGGTAAGAAGAAAGAGATGATAAAACAGGTCTGGTGGATGGAGAGAGGCCCCCTTAGGGAGACTAGGGCAAGTATTGACCCACTGCTTAACACCATGCACCCAGGCCACCCTGAGCCGAAGCCTGGGAAGAGGCCCCTTCCCAGGCAGCAAGCACCCCGCGTCTGGAAGGGAAGTCTCATTCCCCCGTGACTCACTGTGGCATCACCACACCATCTCCCAAACCAGGGCCTCACTGCTGCTCCAGCCTCATCTGCCGCAGCCTTGAACAGACTGGACAGGGTTTCCCTCTCCTCTCCTTTGCTTCTGTGAGTCCTCTGCCAGGAATGCTTCACCCCACGGGCTGTTTCCCTGCCCCTGCCCAGCCACCAGGCTCCGCAGAACCACGTGCTGCCTGTTCTCTACACCCCCCGCCCCCACTGCCGCCCTTTCTGTACTTTGGTGCCTCACACAAACTCAGAGTCATGGTGCTGCCCTCACCCCACCCTACCACCATCCAGGCCAATTCTGGCCAGGTGGGGAGACTGAGGTTCAGAGGGGTTAAAGGGACTTACCCAAGGATACACATATCAAGTTGAGACAAAAAGCTTTCATTTAGTAACTGTGCCAACTCTCATGAGCAAGGGATGTCAAGGAAGATGGGAAAGAAGGAAACTCAAGAACTCATTCCTTTAGAGAAACACTAAAAAATGTGGCAAAAACTGTCAGAACCACCTGTACTAGAGCTCTAGAAAATATTCAAATGTGTATAGTAACCAACAGAACATTTAATAAAGAGAAAAGTGACTGAACCCCAGCAGGAGAGCTTTGTGGCGTTCTAACCTACCCCCCCCCACACCCCTGTCTTGTGGCAATCTTGAAGATGTAGGCCCACATCCCTGGTGTGGGTTCTTGGGGCCAGAAGCAGAACAGACATGTTATCAAAGAATTATGGTTGTTGTAACCTGTCTGGGAACTCCCTAAGGGAATAATACACAAGGCCTGCCTTTATTTCCCTAACTTGCAACGTCTGCAGGGTGAAGGGGCAATTAGGGAGGGCTCTGGTCAAAAACATTCAAAAACACATGAACTAGCCACTGCCACGTGAGGGGGGGAAATCAGTTGGAAAAAACAAGAGACACTCCAGAAATCCTGGCAGAAAGACAGGGCAATATGGGTTTTAAAAGTTTCCTGCACATGCGAGGTAATCTAGAAAACCTCATATATGCACAGGATTGGAAGGATGTTCAGAAAAAGTCCAAGAACACCCTAAGTGCTTACATTCAACTGACCTCAAGCTCCATGTACACAGGGAAGTGAAGGCTAAGGCAGGGGTGTAAATGGCCTGAGCACTGACGGCATGCTCCAACACACGCATGCACGCACGCACGCACGCACAGCCCAGCTGCAGGACTGAGAGTTTTTTGTTTAGCTTTTGGTCCTAGGGGTTTTCAGAATTTCAGTGACCACACACAGCAAATAAGACGGTCTTCATAAAGATAGTTTAGACATGTTACTGAACAGAACTGCAACTCACAAGAAGCAGCAGCAACAAACTGGAGAGAGAGGGGAGAACTGGACTTCTAGAGTTATCACGTTATCTTTGCGATGTCCAGTTTTCAAAAAAGAAAAAAGAGAAGTCCGTAACAAAAAGTTATGAGGCATGCAAAGAAACAAGTATGGAGCATTCATGGGTAAAAGGAAATTAATAGAAACTTTCCCTGAGGAAGCTCAGACATTGGACTTTATAGACAAAGATTTTTCTCAACTACCTTAAATGTAGTCGAAGAAAGGAAGGAAACCAGAACATCTCACCAAACAAAGAATATAAATAAAGGGATAGAAATTATTACGCATCACATGTTGGAAAATAACCAATATGAAAACTTCACTAGAGGGGTTCAACAGCAAATTTGAATAGGCAGAAGGAAGAATCAGCAAACTTGAAGATAGATTAATTGAGATTATCCAATCTGCGGAATAGGAAGGGAAAAAAAAAGAATTAGGAAAAGGGAGCAGAACCTAAGAAACCTAAGTCTCCTTTGTGACATGGTAGACCAACGTCTGTGTAGTGGGAATCCCAAAGGAGAGGAGAAGAGAAAGGGGCAAGAAGGATATTAGAAGAAATAATGGTCAAAAACGAAGATACAAATCTTCACATCCAAATAGCTCAGTAATTTCCAAGTAGGATGAGCTCAAAAAGCTCTATCTTGAGTCTTATCCATAATAATCAGACAACTAAAACAAAATAAAAGGCATCCAAATTGGTAAGGAATAAGTAAAATTATCACAATTTGCAGGCAACATGATATAGAAAACCCCAAAGACTCCACCAAAAAACTACTAGAACTGATAAATAAATTCAGTAAGGTCATGGGATACAAAGTCAATATACAGAAATCCACTGCATTTCTATACACCAATAATGAAGCAGCAGAAAGAGAAATTAAGAAAACGATTCCATCTACAATTGCACCCAAAATAATAAAATACTTCAGAATAAACTAAACCAGGGAGATGAAAGACCTGTACTCTGAAAACTATAAAACAATGATGAAAGACAATGATATTCCATGTTCATGGATTGAAAGAAAAAATACTGTTAAAATATCTATACTACCTAAAGCAATCTACACATTCAATCCAATCCCTATTAAAATGCCAACAGCATTTTTTATAGAGCTAGAACAATCTTAAAATTTGTATGGAACCACAAAAGACCCCAATAGCCAAAGCAATTTTGAAAAAGAAAAACAAAACTGGACACATCACAATTTTCAGACTTCAAATTATATTACAAAGCTGTAGTGACCAAAACAGTACGGTACCAGCACAAAAATAGATACATAAGATCAATAAAACAGAATAGAAAGTCCGGAAATAAACCCATGATTATATGGTCAATTAATCTTTGGCAAAGGAGGGAAGAACATGCAATGGTAAAAAAAAAAAAAAAAAAAGATGGTCTCTTGAACAAATGGTATTGGGAAACCTAGACAGCTTCATGCAAATGAAGGAAACTGGACCACTTTCTTACACCACACACAAAAATAATCTCAAAATGGATTAAGAACCTTAATGTAATGGGGCATCTGGGTGGCTCTGTTGATTAAGTGGCTACCTTGGGCTCAGGTCGTGATCCTGGGGTCCTGGGATCGAGCCCCGAAGCAGGCTCCCTGCTTAGTGGGGAGCTTGCTTCTCTCTCTATCCCTCCACCCACTGCTCCTCCCCCCACTTGTGTATGTGCTCTCTCTAATAAGTAAAATCTTAAAAGAGAGAGACAGAGAGAGAGAAAGGGAACCTAAATGTAAGACCTGAAACCATAAAAGTCCTAGAAGAGAACCCAGACAGTAATTTCTCTGACATCGGTTGTAGCAACCTCTCTCCTGTCTCCTGAGGCAAGGGAAACAAAAGCAAAAATAAACTACTGGGACTTCCAAATAAAAAGCTTCTGCACAGCAAAGGGAAAAAAGATCCATTGAGACACATTAAAATCGAACTGTCAAAAGACAAAGAGGGACTCATTGTATACAAAGCATCTTCAATATGGTTAATAGCTGATTTCTTATAAGAAATCATGGAGGCCAGAAGGCAGCGAGAGGATATGTTTAAAGCACTGAGAGGGGAGAAAAATCAGACCAGAATTAAATACTAGGCAACAACCAACAAAACTAAAAGCCTACTGAGTGGAAGAAGATAATTGCAAATGACATATACAATAAAGGGTTTGTACCCAAAATATATAAAGAACAAATACAACTCAACACCAAAAAAGCAAACAATCCAATTTAAAAATGGGCAGAAGACATATACAGACATTTCTCTAAAGACCCACAGATGGCCAACAGATGCATGAAGATGCTCAACATCACTCATCACCAGGGAAATGCAAATCAAAATCCCAATGAGATACCACCTCACAGCTGTCAGAACGGTGAATAAGAAACAGCTGGTGTTGGCCAGAACATGGAGAAAGAGACACCCTAGTGCACTGTTGATGGGAATGCAAATTGGTGCAGCCACTCTCAAAGACAGTACAGAGGTTCCTCAAAAAGTTAAAAACAGAACTACCCTATGATCCAGTAATCACACTACTTTGTATTTAGCCAAAGAATACAAAAACACGAATTCAAAGGGCTACAGGCACCCCATGTTTATTGCAGTATTATTTACAATGCCCAAACTATGGAAGCAGCCCAAGTGTCCATCAACAGACAAGTGGCTAAAGAAGACACAGTATATATACACATGATGGAATATTACTCAGCTATGAAAAGGAATGTAATCTTGCCATTTGCAACAACATGGATGGATCTAGAGAGGATAATTCTAAGCGAAATAAGCCAGTCAGAGAAAGACAAATACCATAGGATTTCAGTCATGTGGAATTTAAGAAACAAAACAGATGAACAAAGGGGGAAAAAGGAGAAAAAACAAGAAATAGACTCTTAGGTATAGAGAACAAACAGATGGTTACTAGAGGAGTGGGTGAAACAGGGATGAGCATTAAGAGTACACTTGCCCCCTGCTTCCCACACCAGGCACCAGCCAAGCCGTGTGCTGGGCATTGGGGACAAGGCACGATCAGCAGCTCAGCAGCGGGAGACCAAGCCGAATGCTTTTCTGGACTTACTGCTTCTTAGAAGGAAAAGCAATTTGGAGGGAGGAGGCTCTAGGCACTGGCCTGTGAGTACAGCCCACGTCCGGACAATCCCAGGTTTGGGAGGCTAGGAAGTGCTGGTTTTCCAACTGTTTTTTTTTTTTTTAAGATTTTTTTTTTTTTTTTTATTTGACAGACAGAGATAACAAGCAGGCAGAGAGAGAGAGGAGGAAGCAGGCTCCCTGCTGAGCAGAGAGCCCGATGCGGGGCTTGATCCCAGGACCCTGAGATCA
This sequence comes from Enhydra lutris kenyoni, assembly GCF_002288905.1. Lineage (NCBI taxonomy): Eukaryota > Metazoa > Chordata > Mammalia > Carnivora > Mustelidae > Enhydra > Enhydra lutris. The sequence continues at coordinate 133,547 of NW_019154236.1, forward strand.
TGACCTGAGCCGAAGGCAGCGGCTTAACCCACTGAGCCACCCAGGTGCCCCGGTTTTCCAACTGTTTTTAAAGTCTGCAAACCCCCAATCTTTTAAAAAGGAAATGGAAGAACCCCCAGCTTATAAAACGGATGCAAACCAGGCTGAAGGCAAAGGACCTCGCTCAGACCTCCCTAAATGGCCAGTTCAGCAAACCCCAGGTCCTGACCTCCCGAGTGAGAAAAATGGCTGAAAACCACATAAAATGCAAAAAGCAAGTAACAAAATGACGCCCATGTTTTCACTTGATTATGATTCATCGGATATAGTCTGTGGGGACTTGACATGAAGAAATTATTGTTCAAATGCTTCCAGTCTTCAGATGGTGCTGTGGTGGTTTTTTGTTTTGTTTTTTGTTTTTTTTTAAGAGTCCTTATCTTTTAGTACATTCGGAGATATTTTGGTTAAATGCTATGATGTCTGTTTGCCATTTGTTTCAAAATGAGGTGTGGCAGAGATGAAAGTGGGCTAAGGAGCGCCGGGGTTGAGTGATGGTTACATGGTGCTTCCTTATATCCAAACCAGCAAGCCGGCAGGGCTCAACCTCACTAACTCTGTTCCTTCTATCCTCATTGTCAATAATAATGATGATGATGATAATAATAATAATAACAAAAAAGCATGTTTAGGCTAAAAAAAAAAAAAAGAGTACACTTACCCTAATGAGCACTAAGTAGCACATGGAACTACTGATTCCCTATATTGCACACCTGAAACTAATATAACACTGTATGCTAAATACGGTGCAATTAAAATTTAAAATATCTGGCAAAACCATCCTTCAGGAATGGCAGAAAAATTATGACATTCTCAGATAAGTGAAAGCTGAGGGAGTCTGTTGCTAGTAGACTTACCTACAAGAAATGTTAAAAGTAGTCTTTCAGGCTGAAATTAAAGGGCACTAGACAGTAATTCAAAGCCATACAAAGAAATAAAAGAACTCTGATAGAGGTAATTTTACCAAAAGCATATTTACATAGGCAAAAATAAAAGCCAACGTGATTGTTATTTTGGTTTGTAACTCCTCTTTTTTTTTCCTTATATGGTTTAAAAGGCAAATGCAGGGGCATCTGGGTGGTTCAGTAGGTTAAGCGTCTGCCTATGGCTCAGGTCATCATCCCAGGGTCCTAGGAACGAGCCCTACATCATCGGGCTCTCAGCTCAGCAGGAGTCTGTTTCTCCCTCTCTCTCTGCCCCGACTCATACCTGCTTCCTCTCTAATAAATAAATAAAATCTTAAAATAAAAACGAAAGACAAATGCATAAAACAATAACTATAAATCTATGTTAATGGGCACACCATGTATAAAGATGTAATTTCTGAGCAGTATGGAGGTTCCTCAAAAAGTTGAAAATAGGGGCACCTGGGTGGCTCAGTGGGTTAAGCCTCTGCCTTCGGCTCAGGTCATGGTCCCCGGGTCCTGGGATCGAGCCCCGCATCGGGCTCTCTGCTCAGCAGGGAGCCTGCTTCCCTTCCTCTCTCTCTGCCTGCCTCTCTGCCTGCTTGGATCTCTCTCTCTGTCAAATAAATAAATAAAAATCTTAAAAAAAAAAAAAAGTTGAAAATAGGGGCGCCTGGGTGGTTCAGTGGGTTAAGGCCTCTGCCTTCGGCTCAGGTCATGATCCCAGAGTCCTGGGATCGAGCCCTGCATCGGGCTCTCTGCTCAGCAGGGAGCCTGCTTCCCTTCCTCTCTCTCTGCCTGCCTCTCTGCCTACTTGTGATCTCTGTCTGTCAAATAAATGAATAAAATCTTAAAAAAAAAAAAAAAAACGTTGAAAATAGAGGGACACCTAGGTGGCTCAGTCACTCAAGCCGCTGCCTTCGGCTCAGGTCATGATCCCAGGGTCCTGGGATTGAGTCCCACATCGGGCTCCTTCCTCAGTAGGGAGCCTGCTTCTCTCCTACCTCTGCCTGCCACTCTGCCTGCTTGTGTGCTCTCTCTCTCTCTCTCTCTGACAGACAAATAAATAAATAAATAAATAAATAAATAAATAAATAAATAATAAATAAGTAAATAAAGTTTTTTAAAAAGTTGAAAGTAGAGCTCCCTATGACCCAGCAATCGCACTACTGGATATTTACCCCAAAGATAAAAATGTAGTGATCCGAAAGGGCACATGCACCCGAATGTTTATAGCAGCAGTGTCCACAATAGCTAAACTATGGAAAGAGCCTAGATGTCCATCAATGGATGAATGGATAAGGAAGATGTGGTATACATATATATACAATGGAATACTATGCAGCCATCAAAAAAACCAAAATATTGCCATTTGCAATGACATGGATGGAACTAGAGGGTATTATGCTGAGTGAAATAAGTCAATCAGAGGAAGAATTATCATATGATCTCTCTGGTATAAGGAATTTGAGAGGCAGGGTGGGGGATTATGGGGGGAAGGGGGAGGAAATGGAACAAGATGGGACTAGGGAGGGAAACAAACCATAAGAGACTCTTTTTTTTTTTTTTTTTTTTTTTTCCATAAGAGACTCTTAATCTCAGGAAAGAAACTGAGGATTGCTGGAGTGGAGGGGGTGGAGAGGGTGTCTGGGTTATGGACACCGGGGAGGGTAGTGCTATGGTGAGTGCTGTGAACTGCATAACATTGATGATTCATAGACCTGCACCCCTGAAACAAATCATACATTATACGTTAATTTTTAAAAAGGCAAAAAAATATGTAATTTCTGACAATGGCAAAAGCAACATTTCTTAGGTACCATCAAAGCAAAGTTGGTATAACTCCCACTAGATTGTTTTAAAGATAAGATATTAATTGCAAACCCTGGGTAACCACTCCAGTATATAAGGGAATCGAAAGAGTACACTGGGGGGAAAAAGCACACACACAAGAGACAGTAAGAGAGGAAATTGGCGGCGGGGCGGGCGGGCGGGAAGGACATAGAGGAAAACATAGCCAAATGGCAGAAGTCTTTATATGGAAATGAATTAAGCTCTCCAATTAAAAGGTAGAGTTTGGCTGAAGAGGTTAAAAAAATAAAAGCAACACCAACAACAACCAAAAAAACCCCCAGAACCCAAGTATGAAACCCAACTCACTTTAGATCCAAAGACAGAAATAGATTGCAGGTAAAAAGATCAAAAAATATATTCCATGCAAATAGGAACCCAAAAAAGAGCCAGGGTGGCTAGAATACCAGACAAAGTAGACTGGAAATCATTATAGTATTGTTCTAAGAGACAAAGATGGATATTTTAATAAAAGGATAAATTCAATTATTATCAATAGCCCACAAATTTATCTTCAAACTTCCCCGTGCTCCTGAATCTAGACAAAGTACATTCAGTCCCTACCCTGGGCCCACCATGGAGCCAGAAAGCATATCACACAGAAGCACAGCAGCCCTCCCTGAGGTCCTTAAAGAGGGTCACGTGTGCCCCAGATCTGTGGGTTCTCGCAAGCACCAGCTGGCCTTGTAACCTGGGTCAATCCCTCCTCCGGAGACCCCAATTACCCCATCTGCAACAGCCCAGACACTCCCAACCCCCACCACAGACAGGCAGAGGCGCCCCCGACCCCCAGCCTCTGTTCCACTCCAGTCCACCCCAGGACTCCTGCTGTGACCGTTTCACTCAACCTGCCTCCCACCTTAGTCCGGTAACTACTCCAGGACAGGGAGCAACTGATCACTGCATCCTTTGAGCCCAGCCTAGTACAGAGAAGGGGCTCAGTGCCATGCTGGGGACTGTGAGAACGTGGGACAGTGAGAACGTGGCGGGGCAGGAGGCAGCTTCTGGCACGCTAGGGGTCTCCAGGCACCCCTACCCACGAAGCCATCAACCCAGCGGGTCTGCCCAGACCTCCACAGGGTCCCCCAAGAAAGAGCCTGTGTTCTGCAAGTGCCACCCAACGGGGCAGTCTGACCTCTCCTTCCCCCAGCCCTGTGCCTGCTCCTCCTGCCGCACCCATACACCCTGTACAGCAGCCCCCTCCCAGGGTCTGAGACCTCTCCCTGCCTGCTGCCCCCTCACCATCATGATTCCCTTCCCTGTCTGGACCTGCCCTAGCTTATGTCAATGTGACCCTATCTGTAGAGCAGGGCAGGGACTGTCTCCCACTTCCAGGCTCACCTGCAGGCCTCAAGTAAGCAGAGGAAAAAGATGTAGTGTGATCTGGCCCCACCATCGGCAGAGCAGGAATAGCTCCCCAAGGAAACAGTGGCCACCTCAAAGCCTCAGGAGAAGGCAGCCAGGAAAATGGGAAGCGGGTGCTCAGGGCAGAGAACCTGGATCTTTCAGGGCAGGAAGGAGAAGCAGGACAGAGGGAGGAGAGAGGCAGGCTGGAGAAGCAGGTAAAAGCAACAGCACCTTGACTGAACCTTCATGGCATTTTATCTTCACAATAACCATCCCAGGAAAGACGGGATGGGGAGGAAACAGAGGCTCAGGAAGGCTGAAGAACATGCCCAAATCTGCCCACTGTCAAAAATGAAGCCCAAGATGGAGCCCAGGTGGGCGGGCTCGGCCTGTGGAGCTGTGGAGCTGACTGGCTCCCCAGAGCTGGGAACTTTCTCAGGAGCAAAGCTGTAACAGACTTTCTGGGTGAGGAGTGGGCAGAGCCTGCATTTCCCTATTGACATCATCTCCCAGCAGAGCTGGCCCACAGGGTGAGGTGGACCAGCATTCAGAGTGGGCACGTGAGGGAGAAGGCCCAGTCAGCTAAAGGCCTGCCTCACAGGCTTTCTGAGCAAAACCCCTCCCCCCTTGGGGGCTCTGGGTGGCCCAGGCTGCCCCTCTGGAGGATATGAATGCCTGCACCTACTCAGCCCTGCTGGCAGCCGAGGCCCTGGCACCAGCAAATGTTCAGTGATAGCGATTTTCCTTCTCTTGCTAGCTCTGGCCGTCTCTGTGAGGGCTTTGAACGGGCTGTCAGGCCAAGGGGCTCTAGAGGGGGTCTCCTCTAGCCCTGGGATGGAAGACTGTCCATTTTGATCCTGCCCTGCCTGAAGCCCACCTTCTCTCTCTCCCTCCCTCAATCTCTCTCTCTTTCTCTCTCTCTCTCTCTCTCTCTCACACACACACACACACACACACACAGAGCTGCAGAACAAGACTGCCCACTGGCCTCTAACGGGCCTGGAGGAGGTGAAGCTTGTGGCCAAGCCCCCACGGCACACACTCCCACCAGCCTGAGGGCTTGGCCAAGCTGACCTGGCTCAGGGCCCACATTCCTGGCTCTGGAGACCAGGAGCTCATTAGAGCCTCAGGCTGATCACGGGGAAGGGCTGAGGGTCAGGGGCCACTGTGGCCCTGGGATGAAAGGGGGACTAGAGGACTCAGCCAGGGCCAGCACTGCAGCTTCTTTCCCATATTACCCCCAGAGGGCTCCAGCTCCCAGCAGTCATCCCCCACTCACAGCTCCCCTGTCCCGCTCAAGGCCCTTCCTGATCTGGCTTCACTAGACGGACTGACCAACTTCCTATTCCCTGTCCCCAAAGGCTTTCGCACATTTGGGCCTTTGCACCTGCTGTTCGACTTCCTGGAATGCCTGGGGATTCAGACATGTATGTAAATAAATAATTTCTACCCAGTGGGGTGAGTGTAGGGAGAAGGGAAGGCCCCAGTAGACATGTCAGAGGGAGCCGTTGTAGACCGGGCTTGCAAGAGGCAGGGAACAGTTCATTGCTAGGTTTTGAAGCATAGGTAGGAGGGTTCTAAAAGAAAGTATTGGGGAGGGTGTCCTATGATTAGCCATAGGGATGAGAGAATGTGGGATGGGACGGGATGAGCCAGCCCACAGGGCTCTACCTGGCATAGACAGATGAAGGCAGGGTGGGGGGCACTCACCTGCTGAAGAATCACCATTGTCCCTTGTCAGATGCTCTTGCTTCCTGCCTGGCCAGTTGCAGTTCTGTGGGGAGAGAGACCATGGGAAGCCTCTGAGCAGGCCGGCCCGGCAGCCGGGAGCCTGGCTGGGGGTCACCTGGGCTCTTCCGGAAGCCTCAGCCACCCCTCCCTCTGGGGAACCCTCCCTCCCTGGCTTCTCTCCCTCTGGCCACAGCCCAGCCTGCGTGACCTGAGCCTCAGCCGCTGTCACCAGCACTACTCCCCAGGGCAGCTGAGCTCTTCTCCTGGTTACAGTCATTCAGAGATTTCGAAAGGGCTCTTAGGAAGTAGCAACTCCAGCCCTCTGCCCTGGACATATGGGAAAGACCAGGACAGAGAGGGACCAAGACTTGCCAAAATCACACAGCAGGGCAGGACAAGTTCAGAACTAGGACTAGGACTTGATTTCCAGTCTCCCAGCTCAGGGCTGGGAGTTTGGGTGACAGGAGAAGCCAGTCCCCAGGAGATGGTCACAGGCTGAGCAGGACCTGTTCATGGCCTACCCTGCCTAAAACCCTTCCCCAGAGCACCCACTGCTTTCAGGATGAGGGTCCTAAGCCCGCCAGGCTGGCTTGTAAGGCCCAGTATGATACAGCTCTTGCTGAAGTCTTAGTCTTACCTCTCACTGCCTCTTCCCTACCTTCTCCCTGACACCTGGGCCATCCTCAGCACTCACTCCTCCGGAAACATGCCAGCCCTTTTCATAGCTCCTGGCCTCTGCATACACTGACCCCTCCACCTGGAATTCTGACTAGTAAATTCCCACCTATACTTCATGGCTCAGTTCAGATAGCACCTCCTCCAGGAAGTCTTCTCTGACCATCCCTAGGCATCGAAGAACCCTGATGTTTCTGTCTATCCAGCCCTGACTATATGCATTATGTTGTCAGGTCAGGGTCTGTCCCCACCTCTGTCCCCCTAAAGTTGGGGAGTTAATCCAGGGCAGGGGTGAGCTCAGCCACTACCTCACACAGTATAGGACCAGGCCCAGAGATTGCTCAGGAAGGAACCATGGGACCAAGCGTGGTGATCCGAGACAGCCCCAGCCCACAGGCTCTGGTGGGAGGCCCCTCTGCCCCTCCAGGGTGAGCATCAATTTTTCACAAGGCCCATTCAGAGGCACTGAAGCATTTGATCCCCTGTCCAGGACACTGCCTGACACCTGAGCCCTGACCCCTGGCCTGGAGCTCCAGAACACAGCAGGCGAGCAGTTCTGCTGGAGACCAGCCCCCAGCCTGGCTGGTGGGGAAGGCAATTCAACGGGGCTGGCAGGCGGCTGCCGTGGGGAGCTGCGTCTGAGCAGGGTGCCCTGTGGTTGGGCCGACCTCCTGCACCAGGGTGAGCCTCAAAAGCTGGAGCAGAGCCCAGCTTTTCAGGGCTCTGGAGGGTGGAAGGGGCATGGAATTTAACAGTACACAGAAGGAAAAAGCTACAAGATAAACTTCTTCCTGAAAATAAGAATTAGCCCACGTTTAAGTTAATTGCATTTCAAATTGACAATAGGGAAAACAAAAACTGTATTTACACTTCTATGTCCATGCTGACTTTACCTTTTCCCCACAACAACCTGGAGCGGGGGCGGGGGGGGGGGGGCATGTGGTGGTTCTTATTCCCTTTCACAGATGAGAAGTTTGAGGCACAGAGGAAGGAAGTCACTTATCCAAAGAGAGAGAAAGAAGGAGATCAAGGAATCGTGTCAGAGGCCAAAAGAGTCTCTCTCTCTCGTTGCCTCCCCAGCACGTTTGCCCCCCTGCCCCAAGGCCCGCTCAGAGACCATTCAATGGACACCCTATCCCTTGGCTCTGCCTTTCTCTCCATTACAAGCCTCTATCTGTCTAGGCTCAGGACAGTTTCATTCAGTGGCTGCTGTGGCAGGGGGGCCAGACCAGGAGGAAACAGCTGTAAGGGCAGGGGCCCCAGGATGGGCGGATCCGTGACTCCCCAGACGTCCACCACACCCTTCTCCCAGAGCCCAGGAGAGCAGGCAGCCCATGCTTACCGGGGTCCCAGCTCCCCAGTCTCAGCTGCCCACCAGACTGGATGCAGCTGCCCCTGCACGAAAGGCTCAAGAGCTGGGGTCCTGGGTCTGGGACAATCTGCTGACACACGTCCTCTCTTCCTCTGTCTTGCTCCGAGGTTCGTCACCCTTGGCGGGGCGGTAGGGGGGTGTCTCTCTGGAGCTGTCAGTTCTTTTCTGTATGACCGGCTGTCTCCCTCTCAGCGTCTCCCTCTCTTTCCCGACCAGGACAGCTGTCCAACGGCACTGCTGCCCTCTCCGCGCCCCCATCCGGAGCATTCCCTCAGGAGGCGGAGTCAGAGGGGCCTCCAAGACCTGGGTGCCCTGTGACATCAGCACAGGAGGCAGGCTGTGCTGCCCAGTGGGGACGCCCAGGCTCCCGGGTTCCTCTGCGGTGCTTCCGACCAGTGCGGGACTCGGGCAAAAGCTCCCTGGACGGCTTCAGCTGCCCGCTATTACCTGCAGTAACCACCTGCTCCCCACACGTGGCGGGCACCTCCCCCATCCCCACCCGGTCACTGATTTGCTGAGTCTCGGCACCTGCCGGCCCTCCCCCAAGCCTTGTTTTCTTCTCCTTAAATGCCTGCCTGACGCTCTCGAGAGGAAAGGATCAGGCAGGGCAGGGCAGGAGGTTGTAAGCCCCATGTTCTGGCTCTTTCTCCCCAGTCCACGCACATATACCACCCTTCCCCAGACCCACTTTCCAAGGGCTCCCCTCAGATGTGTCCCCTCAAGCTCTTCAACACTGCCCCCACACCCTGTTCGGGGGGGGGGGGGGGGGGCTGATGTTGTCCCTAATCATCCAGGAAACTTTCTCAACCCCACTGACTTGGGGCAACCCTGCCTGTGCCAGGGACACATACGAATTGAAGGGAAATAATGTGATTTAAAAGTGCGAGGAGGGGGACATACACAGGAGTACACAGTGTTATTAGCATTGGCAAAGACAGTAACACTGAGGACTCCTCGCTGAGACCTGGCATGTCCTTGTTGCTGGTCTCTGCCTCCTGCCACCCATCAATGTGGGCCTGTCTGGGGGCAACTTTGGCCCGGGCAGAGGGAGGCACTCTCCAAGCCCCCACCTCTGTAATGGAGGTGTGTCTGCAGGGAGGAGGCTACCCCCCACCAAAGAACGGGGTGGGGGGCCAAGTGTGCCACCTGGTGGGCGCAGGCAGAGCTGCCCCCTGGAGTCCCCATGGGAGCAAGGCTGAGTGTCCCGCTTCCGCCTGGAGCTGCAGGTGAGAAGCAACATTGCTCAGACTCGGGGACTCTGACCCGGCACTCCTGACCCTTGCAGGGCCCCATCTGCCAGCGTGAGCTCAGCCAGGCGGCCCTGGGCAGGGGCTGCCCCTCGCACCATCCCCACTTCTGGGCTGGCGCCTGCCACTGCCCCTTGCTACCTACCCCTCCTGCCATCACCTCCCTTGCTGAGCCTCCCGGGCTGAAGGCGGCCTGCATAGCCGGGAAAATGGAGAAACCCTGAGAGGAACACGGGGGCAGAATGCAGGCCTGATGTGAGGATGGCCCCAGTGTGGTAGGGAGTGGAGAGGTCCGCAGCAATCGCTGGTTGCCGTAACAGCAACAATCTACCCAGCACCCACGGTCATGTTCTGTGCTAAGCAGGGCTCAGCTTTCATAATGTTCTTTGCTCAAGGTCTTGTAGAGAAACCTATGAACTGACTGACCTTCATTAATTTCCCCTCACTCCCCACCCTCCCTAACCCAGTCATCACTGAATTCTGTCCACTCTACCTCCAAAATCTGTCCACTAGTTCTCCCGAGCCCCTAGCCCCCACCCCAGCTCCCTGGCTAGAGCTGACAGCATCTTCCTCCCAATAGCCTGCACTCTGGCCTCCCCACCATCCACCTGTACCCACAAACCCCGCCCCTCTTTCTGTGACTTCCTCCCTCTCTCCACAGTCCATTTGCACCAGGGGGCCGACCTTCCCTCCCAGGTCAGCTGGAAGCCCCCAGAACCCACACTGCCTTTTCAGTCACTCCCTCCACAGTGTTTGTTAGGACCACAGTGTCTCCATGGGCCTAGCGTGTGGACAGCCCCACAGATGGGACAGGCTGGTTCCCTGCGTCCCCAGTGCCTGGGGCGGGGCTTGGGACAAGGTGGGCTGAAGGAATGGTGGCATGATCCCCACGACATCTGCCCACAGATGAGCTGGAAATGTTCCCTCTACTCTCCCTTACCCACAGAGGGACAGACAGATCCAAGAAAGTCTTTCTGGGATTGTGGTTAATGTTTATTCTGAGAACAGAACAGGTCTCCACTCTTGACCCCACGGTCAGTCCTGAGGGGAGTGAAGACCACATCCAGGTGGTGTGACCGCAAGCCCTGCCCAGCGGCAAGTGGGGACCCCGAGGCCCCCCACGGGCTGAAGGGCGCATCGGGGGAATGGAGCATTTGCTCTCCCCACCCACCTTCCAGTCCTAGCAGGAAGAACTCCATCCTTACCTGCCCAGGGACCGGGCACCTTTGCACAGCCAGGAGCCAGCCTGGACCACTCAGGACAGCAAGCAAGGGCAGGGCTGCCAAACCTGTTTTTTCTTGGGGGAAAGGGGAAAGGCAGTGCCCAATCCCCAGACTGAAGCCCACACAGGCCAGCCGGTTGCTCCCGGTTTGCCTCCTAGCCCAGGTGCACATGGCAGAGCAAAGACCCGGGTGTTGGCCCCCAGGGCCCCAAGTTGGCTTATCTGGCCCTCACCTCTCCGCCCCAACTCGGGAGTCTTCACTTGGAAAAGACACTGAGTGACTCCGTGAAGGTGTATGGTGTGCTCGCATACAGAGATACATGAAGGGTGTGCCCTTACTCAGCACATGGTAGTAAGAATGCCGGCAAACAAGAACGGTGGGCCCTACTTCGCAGAAGGGAAATCGAGGCACAGGAGGTTTCAGTGACTTGCTCCTGGTCATGTGGTCCTGACCCAGCCCCAGGCCCAGGTTCTGCAGGGGAAGTCCCAGCTTTTCAAGAAGGAATCCTCTTGGCCTCCTGGTTCGCTTCCCAGCCCCTCCCGTGGCAGGGTGCCAGGGCACAGAACAGAGCCAGCCACAAATCCCCAGCAAGGCCACAGGAATTCCTGTTCTTGAACCAACTGGTTTTTTCATTTATGTCCCCCACTCTGGAACCAGAGAAGGGCACAGAAGGGACCCAAGCAGGTCGTGGCACCAACACTCACCAAGAACTGGGTGAGGCCAGCTGGCAACACATCCAAGTCGGAAACACCCTCTTCTTCACCACCCCTCTCCCCTCCCCACCCCGTGGGCCTCGTCTGAGAAGGCAGGACTTCTCCTCATCCCTATCCCCCACCCACCCCGGCAGAATCAAAATTAAAATCAGAGGACCACAGGAACTGGAGCTGAAGATGAATAAAGGGGCTCAGGCTTTGTTTTCCTTTCAAAGCCCCTGGTTGAAATTGGTAACACATGAAGAATATAAAACTTTGAAGACTAAAGGAACACTTTGGTCCAGGCAGCAAGAGGAGGGCCATAGCTCATTGGGCTGCATTCTGGGGGGGAATTTTGGGAGAGGGGCCTCTGGTCAGGTGATGGATTCACCTGTCTCCTGCCAAGCCCAACAAGTGACCTGAGCCCAGTGGGCCTGAGACCACTGCCCCAGGGTCCCTCCTCCTAGGAAAAGTCTTGCAGCAGAGAGGAGCCTTCAGGTCCCCAGGCCTCCTCACACCGTCCTGGCCACCAAACCAAGCACACGCCTTCTGGCATGAAGGCAACAGAGACAGGAAAATGCCCTTCCTCCCACAACCACTGATGCCATCCTACTAGGGGGCTTCACCCAGAGGCTAGGACAGCAATCAGAGCCTGGGGCAAGACGGCAGCCACAGTAGCTCCTCTGGGCATGTGGGCATCCACCTCGGAGAGGACCTGAGAGCAGGGGTGAGGCCCCACACAGATGCTGGGTCTCCCAGAGTGGCAGGGAGGTGCCCGGCACCACTGGGGCTCTCACGGGCGTCGTTTATTCATTTGGCAAACCTCTGTTGAATAAATAAATGGATGGGCAAGTGGACAGGATGAGAGAACGAACAAATGTCACCTACCCATTTTCCTGACTCCAGCCCAAGCAGGAACCCAGCAAGAGCCAAGAGCCCTTTCAAGGTGGCTAGCAAACCCGGTGTAGGGGACAGAGAAAGCAAGGTCTGGTTCACAGGGGCGGGCACAGGGACACCAGGGGCAAGAGTGGGGTTCGGGGACGTGGCAGATTGTGTGTAAACAAGTGACATCTTGGCACTACGTCGGCAGACAGCAGGGCCTTGGGAAAATGTTTTCAACGGATAGAATCCCTTAGCAGTAGTGACAGCTGGGGTAAGGGGTGTGATTATAAATCTCAGGCAGGAAGGCTCCTCCATGAGAAGGGAACACTTCGGGGGCCTTGGGACACTGAGGCCCTGAGAAGGGCAGAGGCCTCCCCAGGTCACAGAGCAAGTCAGTGGAAAAGCTGGGAAGAGGCCCCCAGCGTCCTGGCTCTCAGGCGAGTCCCTGGCCAGGTTGGGGACATGAGGACGGTTTAAAACTGTGGCGGCCAGGCAGGTGGGTGGGTGTCAGACAGCCATGAGGGAGGTGCTGCTGAAGACACGCACAGCGACGGTGCCAGGCAGGTCGCTGGGCTGCCGGCTGTTGCGGTCCCGGAGGTGGAGGGTGTGCAGGGCCTGGAGGTCATCGGGGTCAGCCTTCAGCTGCACCTGGCCCAAGAATTCGTCCTTCAGGACTCGGTGGTTCCAGATCTAGAAGGAGACAGAGGAACATGGGATGGGAGGGGGAGGCATCTTTAAGAGCCGGAATATAGGTCTGGCCGTACCCCTTCCAGAACCTCAGGCTTCCTCCCATCTGTCCAACTCCCTTCCACATATACAGTTAAGTGTGTTATTTTTTTTTTTAAGATTTTATTTATTTATCTGACAGACAGAGATTACAAGTAGGCAGAGAGGCAGTCAGAGAGAGGAGGAAGCATGCTCCCTGTTGAGCAGAGAGCCTGATGTGGGGCTCGATCCCAGGACCCTGGGATCATGACCTGAGCCGAAGGCACAGGCTTTAACCCACTGAGCCACCCAGGCACCCCAGTTAAGTGTGTTATTAGCACTGCGGCAGACCTTAGGTGACATTGGACAAGCGATACACCTGCTGCCCTGACTTCCCCCATCTTCAATACGAGGGCTGGATCAGCGGCCCCTACGGGTCTTTTTAGCCCCAACATCTACGGGTCTGTGATTTGATCCAGTGGGATCCAGTGTTAGGAAAACTTGGAAATCCTATAGTGGCTTCCCCAGGGGAATTGGGCATTTGTTTACAGATGGTTTCTTACCCAGGGAGGGGCTGGCCTGGGCCCAGGGGCAGAGGACTTCCCACTAATGAGCCCAGAATCATCCCATGCCCAGAACCCCGGCTTTCTGGTCCCTCGCTCTCAGGACAGCCACCCCCACTACACCGCATCTCATCTTGGTGCAAGCTCTCAGGCAGACCCATCTCTGGAGGTATTTAAGGAACAACTCCCAAGCCACTGGGGCAAAGCTGGCAAAGACGACCACTGTCCCTGGCCTAACCTTGCTGTGTCGCAAATTCTTACCAGCTAATGTAATTCGCCCGCCCCACAGACTCTGGGGCACTGGGCAGGGCAGGTAAGAGAATTCCCGAGGCCATACCATGTCAGGGAGAGAATAGGAATCAGCATGTAGTGTTCCTAGGTCCCCAACAAAAAAATCTGCCATCCTGGGCCCAGCCCCTGTGAATGGGGAAGCATCAGGTGGGGGCTGGGGGCAGGGGGGAGTGGCACGCCAGGAGGGGCCCTTGGGACGGGCAGGCTCACCTGGACTGTGATGGGCTGGCCCGGCTTCTTGCGGTAGAAGATGCCTTTCACATCATACTCAGGCGTCGAGGTACCTTTCTGCACGGCCGAGCGGACTTTGTCCCCCTCACACTTAATGATCACGTAAGAGTTGGCCCCTAGACAAATTGAGTGGGCAATGGGGTGATGGTGGGGTTGGGATAGGGGTGGTGGGGGTTGGGACAGGTGTCTGAGAAGTGAGTTCCCCTCCCCAAAGCAGAAGTCAGAGTCCTATATTCAGTAGAAGGGGGACAGAGCCTGACTCACTTCCTAACTTCCAGAAATGGGGCGGGGTGGAAGAGCGAGCAGCACACTGTCGATCCCTGGCCTCCATGCTGAGCACTCTTCTCCCCTATTCCACTTCACCAACATATCTTAATGCTTCCTCAGCTTGGAGAAAGGCCACCTCCTCCAGGAAGCCTTCCCTAAGCCGTGCCTCTCGGCTGTCTGTTCCTGTGTCTGACTGTCCCCCCGACATGGGAAGCTGCCCAAGAGCAGGTGCCCAGTTCCTCTCTAGGCACCCAGTTTCATTCCAAGGCTCGGCCCAGCATGGATGTTAGGAAAGGTTTGCTCACTCAGTGAGTGAGAGCAGGAGAATTCTGGAGGCTGGGTGTCTGTTGTTGAGCAGTGGGAAGAGGACGGGGCTGGGAAGGGGATGGAGCCACCTCCTTAGCGAGGTAGGTCCTGGAGCTTTCCCGGGGCTAACTCACCTGTCGAGGAGTCCTTGAGACCAGCAGCCCCTAGGACGTGCACCTGGGTCACCTGCTGGGGGTAGCCACACAAGGAGCTCCAGCAGGAGCGAGGGGGCTCGTCCAGGCGCAGCTCCCTGGGACAGGGCAGAGGAGGAGAAGGGTGAGGTGAGAGGGTTCAAGAAGGGGGAAGGGGAGGGGAGTAATATTTAGTCCAGACACTACTTATCCTGGGCAAACCACCCTGGGCTTCCTGCTGCTCTCTCTCTCTGTAAGGGTGCCCCATTCTGCCGGAGAGAAAAGCAATTTACTGAGCACCTGCTGTGGGCCCAGCCCTCTGCTGGGATGTTATAGGTATTATGTGTCATCTTCCCAAAGCCCTGGGTGATAAGTGACTATTACCATGCCCATTGAACAGACTATGAAGCACTGGGCTCATCAGGAGAAGGGATCTGCCCCACAGCGAGACAGAGGTGGAATGTGGACTGGCAGGACTCAGTTCCACTGAGCCCACCACACATGCTGCCTCCCAGGTCTGCCGTGGGTGCAAGGAGCTGCCTGCCAAAGTGGGAAGGCACTGTGGGGCTCACAGGGTCTGCACCCCAGCAGGGATGGAATGGTTCCAGCAGTCCACCTAGCCCAACTCAACTACTGGTGTCATGACCTTGGAAACCACCCCCCAACCATGATCCCCAATCCTGATCTGTAAAATGGAGGGGTCAAGCCCCCCACTTGGGGTTCAGGAAGAGCAAATGAGATGACTGAAAGCTTTGTAAACTGTGAAGTGCCATGCACATACAAAACATTGTCCCTTTATGTAGCCAAGAGAGGGTATGGAGGAGCAGGAGAGGGGAGAAGAAGGATGGCCATGGGTGCCATGAGCACCAGTGCCAGCCTAGGGAGGCTGGAGGGCTGGGCTCCATGCCTGGGGCAGACACGTAACATCTCTGCGGCTGCAGATTCTGGGGCAGCCTCGTATGGGAACTGGGCCCTCCCAATCGCGTCCCGAGCAGCCCCCACGCACTGGCAGTTGGAGGGCACATCAGTGAAGACCCGAAGCAGGAACTCGCCAGTGTGGCCAGGCTCGAAGGTGGTGGGGATGATGACAAAGCGGCCCTCGGGCTGGTCGGTCCGCAGGAAGACACTGCGCGAGTTGATGTAGATGGAGCTGGCAGCCCGGTGCTGCAGGCTGTGCATGCGGTACTGCCGGTTCTCCTCCACCTGCCCATGCGCACAGGGAGAGGGGGCTGGGCCACACGCAGGCCCTGCCCCCTGCGCCCCCCTCCCCATCCCCCCCCCACGGCGCCCCCTCAACTCCCACCCCCACATTCCAGTTCCGGCTCCCGTGCTCCCGCCTGTGAATAGGGTGACAGAATCTGCGTCCATGCACTGCCCGGAAAAGGCAAATGGGCAGAGACCGGGGTAGATGGGTGCTTGCCCGAGTCCCGTGGCCGGGTGAGGCCGGCACACGCACTGCACTGTGCAGTGGTGGCTGAAGGGTGCCAGGTTTCTTTTCCGGGTGACGAAAATGCTCTAAAATGGTGGCGATGCAAACCAAGAGAGACTGTGGACTCTGAGAAACAAACTGAGGGTTTTGGAGAAGAGGGGGGTAGGGGGTTGGGTGAGCCTGGTGGTGGGTATTATGGAGGACACGTATTGCATGGAGCACTGGGTGTGGTGCATAAACAATGAATGCTAGAACACCGAAAAGAAATAAAATAAAATAAAATGGGGGAAAAATCATTTGGAAAAAAAAATTAAAAATAAAATAGCAGCGATGGTCACACAACTCTCCAAATATGCTCCAAGTCACAGCACACTGAATGAGTGAGCTGTACGGCGTGTGGATTAGGTCTCAGCAAAGCCACTAAGAGTAGGAAGGCACCAGGACTCCCCTCTGGTCATGAGGTCCCTGCGGTTTCTGACTCAACGGCAGCCCCCAGAGTCACTATCAGCCCACATCACAGCCCGAGGCCAGGCAATGACGTCACCAGTTGCCAGAACATGCTAGCCAACTCCTGCCATGATGAACTGCAGCCCTATCACGTGAGGTCCCAACAGGTCAAAGTCAGGACACTCCAGCACACGGTGGACGTCGCAACACAAGGACACGCACAGATCGTCAGGACATGACCAAGCTCATCTAATGCAGGGGCTTAGCCCACATGTGGTCTCCTGAGGTTCTGGGCATGTGGGGGCCCGTGGTGTCCTGTTACGCTGTGTGCTGTCACACCCCGGGTGTCGCAACATGAGCACAGTCTCGGGCCCCGGACCAGTAGGAGCCACCAGTGGGAAGCCTGCCTGGCTCTGCCCGGGATGCCTGCTCCCAGGGCCCAGGAGAGCCTCCAGCTCAGGGGGACCCAGAGCCTCCCAGGGTGTGGCCTGACCACTGGCTGTCTCCCCCTTCCCAACCACCAAAGAGCCTGTGGGTCCTGGAAGGGAAGAAACCAGACTGAGAGCTCCCAGGGCAGCCAACCCCAGGCAGGTGGAGCCCTCTGCCGGTGTTCCAAAGAGGGCTCACACCACAGCAGGCCCAGGGCATCAGCCACTGTGGCCAGAGGGCAGGGATGAGGTCAGGGATCAGAGTGTTCTAGAATATTCTCCCCAGACCCAAGTGGCCTAAAATCCAGCTCCCTCGCTCTCCTCACCCAGAGCAGGGGACCCAGCTGGCCTTACCTTGTAGATGTCAAAGCCAATGGCCAGATTTTCACCCTTGCCATCCCGGCGGGTAGACTGTTTCGGCCGCTGCTGGATACAGATCAGCACTTCATCTTCTGGCTTCTTGACATCAAAGATGTACTGCAGGGACAGCCGAGGAAGAGAGACACTGTGGTAAGACCGTGCTGGACACGGGCTTGCCGGCTCCCTGAAGCTAGGCCGGAGCCAGGCCCCAGCTCAAAGGGGAGAGCCCGCATGAGTCACAGCACCTCTCTGAGCCTGGTCCCTCATCTATGACCCAGGCCCACGATGCCCACCCTGCGGGAGTGGCAACAAGACTTGGTGACATCTGGGAGGTTCAGCTCTGAGCCCGCATGCAGTTGGTGCCAAATGAAGGCACGCCACACATGAGAACTAACAAGCTGACAGGGTCACAGCTAATGAGGCTGCAGGGGAGACGTCCTCCCTGAGGGAGAGCCAGCCTGGCAAGCTCCCCTGGCAAGAGCAGCACCGTAGGTTCGAGTCCTCAGCTCAGCCTCCCTCTAAATGTCCTGGTAACTCTATCTCAATCTGCAGGTTGCCCAGGACCTCCCCCAAACACGCCCCCCCCCCACTAAACAGACAGGTGCACAGAGGCCTGCAGGGGGACAGGGAGGTACCCAGGGTCATGCAGGATGGTGGCAAGGGTTGGGGGTGGGATCCCTGAGCACGCTCACTTGCGGGTTCTGGAAGAAGGTGTTCTTATGATTGATGCAACCTCCACTGCGGTTCTTCTGCGGGTCCTCATGCCTCGTCCAGGCACCCCGCAGCCGGGCCTCCTCCCACGTCTTGTGGACGCTCAGGTAAGATGTGTTGATCAGGCGACACTTGATGATGTCAGTGAAGTATCGGCACACGTCCTCGAAGGTCATCCTGGCCACGGTGGGGTGAGATGGCCAGATCCCCTGACTGGCCCACCCACCCCCTCACCCTATGTGCCCTGAGCCACCACCCACACTGGGGTGTGTGCAGACGCCTGCTTCACAACTCCTCTGGCCCCAGTCTCCTGACATGTAAGACGGGACTGACCCTCACAGCAGCCGCCCCTCTCACAGCTCGTGCAGGAACTGAGGAAAGCAATCCAAGCGTGTGGTACAAATTCCAGTGGACATGAACTGGCAGAGGCCAGCTCTTCAGTTGTTAATAGTACCAAGGACGCCTGTGGCCAGCCCTCTACAGTTTATAAAGCATGTTTCCATCCATCATCAACCACAGCTGCTGGGAGGCCCAAAGACACTGGTGGCGGGAGCCCCTTGGGGAACGTGCCGCCCAGCATACCTTGGGAGCCCGGGGAAGGTCAGCTATGCCCACCCCCCTTTTGAGTGTGCACATACACGAGAATAGGCACGTACGTGCATTAAGTGTGAGCACACAGGAGACAGGCCTTACGAAGAAGCCCTTTCCCCTGATGAGGGTTCTCCACTGCTCTGTTTTAATTCAACTGACCCACGAGCCACACTGGGCAAAGCAGATTTCCTCTGCAGGAGCCCAGACCAGAGGGCCTGGGGGGGACCTGCTGTGGCTCCCCGACCCCTGGATCACTGCCATCAGCCTTTGAGCCGGCCTGGGGCCCTCACGGCATCCATGGCACTAAGGGTGCCCCGTGCCCCTCCAGGAGGCAATGGCCTATCGGGATCAGGGGTCCTGCTGAAGAATGACTCCGAGCTTGGCACAGAGTTGGGACTACTGGACGCACTAGTGGATGAATGCAGGACTCATTCATTATTGGGCTCTTTAAGCAAGGCTGCTGTCATCTTCCCATCCAACCTCCAACCCACACCCCCATACCCCCAGAGCTCCCTCACCTCCCTGAACTCCCTCTTCTCAAATCCAGTGTACTCTCTCACCCCTGGGCTGGGTGTCCCTCCTGGCCCACTAAAGGCTCCTCTGCACCCAGAGGCCAGCTTAGGGGGCAGCCACCCCAAACGGCCTCTCCTCTCCCCTCCCTGCTCCCATCAATCAGGCAGCCCTGCCGAAGGGGTCAAGGCCCCACCTGCTGGTATCCCAGCCTACTTGCTGAGGGCCCAGCTGGAACAGCTCGGAGTCCCCTGTGGTTGGCACTGGGGACCATGGGGATGATGGACCCATTACTACCCAACTCAATGCACAGAAATGGCTTGTCCAAGGCCAAAGAGCAAGCTGATGGTGGGGCATTGGCTAGAGCCCTGGCCCTGGCCTCCCCTTCGGTGCCCCCTGCCACAGACCCCGGACGCCCACCTGGGACAAGAGCTCACTCACCAGAACTCCCCGTCGTCCTGCACGGTCACACCCATCTTTTCCCGCTCACTCTTGCTCACTTTCTGCCACTCCTCCGAGCTGGCATGTGGACATGGAGAGGGAAGAGGGGGGAGCGTAAGAGGAGAGACCCCACCAGGGCCACCCTGGCAAGGGAAAGGAGGCATGAGGGCGAGCTCAGCACCAGGCCTCCATCAGTGTGGGTGTAGCTGGGGACCCCAGGGCCAGGCCCAGCCCCTCTCCAAAAAGCCTGTCTGCCACTCCCACAGGTAACCATGGGCTGCTTCCATGCCAGGGGCCAGAGGTCTGAGAGCAAAGCCACAGACTGGCGGCAAGAGCAGAATGACCCTCAGGGGAGGGGGCTACCCCACTGGAGGCCTGGGTCTGTTCCTGTCCTAGCTTCACCAGGGCCATGAGCTGAACACAGAGCAGTCACTCCCATTCTTACCCCTGGTGGTCTCCTTCCCTGCTTTCTTCCCCACTCACCACCAGGTGGGGCTCTCTGTCCCCTATAGGAATCAGCTTATCCCTACCTCCAGGTCCTTGCCCTGCAGAATCCACCCTCCACCCCAACCCACTCCCACACACACCTGCTGCAACATAAGTCTCCTAATGTCATCCTCCTCCCAAAGCCTTCTAGGCCCAGCCACCACCTCCAGGAAGCCCCACCTTTGCCCTTGCCCAAGCTCTCATACCGGGGCCCACCCACCCGGGGTCTGTGGTGTGCCCACCCTCCCATCCCTGGGCCTCACGTGTCACTCCAGGGCCCATTCCATTCCCGCTCGCCCCAGGGGTTCCGTAGGCGGATCATGTCGAGCTTCTCCGACTTGAAAAAGGCCAGTAGGCCGTGGCCCAGGCGCACCTTGCGCACGTCAGTGATGGCATATGCGTGGCCCTTCACCAGGCCACACGCCAGGCGGGCCTCCATGTCTGCTGCTGTCACTGCCTGCGGGAGGACACAGTTGCCCAGAGAGGCAAAGCCGGGTCAGCGGGTTGGTTTGCGAGGCGGGTGTGTGCCTACACCGCCCTCTACAGGACAGGGAAGGAATGACAGCCCCACACGAAGCAGAGGCTGTGGTTAGGGACTGAGCTCAGAGTTCGCAAAGCCCCCAGTGAGCAGCAGTGTGGGGTCAAGGAAGGGGCCTAAAGTGGGGTTGGCCCAGGGGTGTACTGGAGTTCACTGCCACTGGCTCAACTGTGCAACTGTTAAAACATTAGCTTGAAATCAACACGGTGAAAGTACTGACACCACAGAAATCAGTAAATGCTCCAAATCAGGGCTTTTCCTTTTTCTAGTGGTCTAGACAACACCCCACTGGTGTCTGCACTGAGCCCCAGATTCCCCACCTGGATTAGGAGTAAGTCAATGAAATAAGATGATCCTCCTGAAGCACTCGGGCCTGCGCCAGCTGCAGGAAGTAGCTCCCCCCTTTCCGGTCACCTTGTAGCTCGTGATGCCTCAAACCCCGACTAGGACCATCAGAGGTACAGACACCCCTTGCCCCAGTACAAGATGCCCATAAAAGGGGGATGCTGGTCAAACCGGAAGGTATTTCATACCATAGAAATTAGGGCACAGGGGCCTATGGCCTGTGCTGCCCAGCACTGGGGAGGGGGAAGGCCACCCCCAACTGCTCCCCTCCACCCCCCCAGGCTGAGGGCAAAGATTTAGGAGCCAATCTGAGCAGGGACCCTGCCGGGGACAGCACGGCCAGCTCCCTCCACAGTAAGGGCTGGCGAAGAAGCTCGGAAGGGCTGCCTCTGTGCTCTCACCTTGATGGAGGCACTGATGAGACCTCCCCGGCTGTGCACCTTCAACACACGCTCAAAGAGCTGGTTCCTCTTGGCCTCATCGTGGGCGAAGCCACCCTCGGTCAGGTCGATGGGCTCAGACACGCCACCTGTGAAGTCCACCAACGCATCTGCCGTGTTGCCTCCATCCAGGGCCTGGTAACAGCCCGCCAGCCTGGGGAGCAATGTGGAAAGAATTCCCAGCTCACAATCCCCAGCCAGCTGAAATTCCTCACCTCCCAGGGCATATTCTGGGGACTCAGAGAGGTCAAGCACAGCGCTAAGGTCACAGAGCAGGTCACAGCAAAGCCAACACTGTAATTCATATCACTGGCTCCTAGATCAGTGTTTGTCCCACCAAACCACACCATTTTGTCACCCAAATTCCCCTTCACCCTAGCAGCCTATCCTCCAAATTAGCAGTCCAGAAATCAAGCGATTCTTCTCAAAAGTGTTTAAAGCTCACGTAGTTTTTGAAACATCAATTATAAATAATTTACATTATTTATAACGATGTAAATGCAGAAATCGCCTAAATGCCTAACAACAAGGAATTGACTTTAGAAACTAATGCTGCATCCATGCTCTGGGATGCAAGGCTGCCGCCCAACGAAGCCTTGTGAAGGAAATCCTGTGGCAGGAAATCTCTGGTGATCGCTTGGTACGTTTGACAAAACAATATAGCTGGATTCCGGGGATGTTTCCAATGTCGGTAGGGGCGCCTGGGTCAGCTGGTTGAACATCTGACTCGATTCCGGCTCAGGTCATCATCTCGGGTTGAGATCGTGCCCGGTGTCAGGCTCCACATGTGGCAGGGAGTCTCCTGGCAGATCCCCTCCCTGTCCCTCTGCCCCTGGGCTCCAACACATGCACACACGCTCTCTCTCTGAAGATAAATAAATAAATATTTTAAAAATATAAAAAGTAACAAAAAATGAAAATGTATGCAATAGTTCATTTAAAAAACATTGAGCATGGCTGGCTGGCTCAGTCAGTAGAGCATGGGATTCCTGATCTCAGGGTCATGAGTTCAAGCCCCACACTGGGCGTAGAGATTACTGATAAATAAATAAATAAATAAATAAACAAATAAAAATAAAAACAAAAAACACTAATCGTCTACTATGTGCAACCTACCAGGTGCCAAGGGCACAACTGTAGCTTCTTCTGTGAATGTTAGGAAAAGGCTGGGAGTCTTAAATGCAGTGCTGAACGTGAACATGAGCAGCAGAATGGGATATATAACAAGACAGATTACATAAACTGAAAATCTACACATAGCTATGAAAATCTATACCTGACCTATCTTTTGCAGTTCCCCACAAAACAGCAACACAGGTTTTGCAAGGTAACCTACAAAAAAAAAGAGTCATCAAAGATGTTAAAGGAGGGCGCCTGGGTGGCTCAGTTAAGCGGCTGCCTTCAGCTCAGGTCATGATCCCAAGATCCTGGGATGCAGCCCTGCATCAGCCTCCCTGCTGGGCAGGGAAGTCTGCTTCTCCCTCTCCCACAACCCCTGTTTGTGTTCCCTCTCTAGCTGTGTGTGTCTCTGTCAAATAAATAATCTTTTTAAAAAATTTTTTAATATTATTTAAGGTTTTATTTATTCATTTAACAGAAAGGGAGAGTACAAGCAGGGAGAGCAAGAGATAGAGTGGGAGGCAGAAGCAGGCTCTCCGCTGAGCCAGGAGCCGGATGTGGGACTCAATCCCAGGACCCTGGGATCAAGACCTGAGCCAAAGGCAGCTGCTTAATGAACTGAGTCACCCAGGCACCCCTAAAAAAATATATTAAAGGAGTTGCTAAGTGGTGGTGAGGGTGTGGAGAGGACACACGAAGCACAGGGAGGGAGACAGAAGTGGGCGGCCGGGCCTTGAGAGGGAGGGGAGCGAAGGTTCCGGAAGGCAGGGAGCCTGGTTCACTCAGGTGGCCCAAAACAGAGAAGGAGAGAGGCCTGGAAAAATATGCAGGAGCACAGGCGACTTTTATTACCTTCTTCCTGGGTTTCTATATTTGCTGGATCTGCTATAAGAGACATGCATTCATTTTACAATTTTAAAAGTAAATAAATGAAAAAGCAAGCAAGCATGAATAGCGCAGCTGTTGTGGAAGACAGTCAGGCAGTCACTGAAAAATTCAAACACAGAACTCCCATGAGATCCCGCAGCTCACTCCCAGGTGTACACTGCGAAGAGCTGAGAGCAGAGACTCGTTGGGACACCTGCACACCCACGTTCACACGGTATGTTCGCCACAGCCCAAGGTGGAAACAACCCGAGTCCACCGACAGATGAATGGAGAAACGAAGTGGGGCCTATCCACACAAGGGAATTCTGTGCCGCTCTAGACAGGAAGGACACACCGGCAGCTGCAACGGAAGTGAGCACGGACAGCATCGCGCGCCGAGAAATAAACCAGACACGAAAGGGTAAATACTGTAGGATTCCGCTTATAGGATCCAGCGGGAATAGACAGGCGCAGAGACCGAAGCAGAAGCTGCTACTGAGGGGCTAGTGAGGGGCACTCCCAGAAAGGGAAGCCCCCCCACACACACCCCCACACCCCCGCCCCGCAGCTAGGGCCCTGGAGACTCGGGGCCCACCAGGGGGCGAGATTGGCTCCCTTTGGACTGAAAATGGAATCTGTCAATGTTGTGTTTTCTCGAGGTTTTTTTTGATGTTGAAAGTTGGTGTCTTTCTTTTTCCTGTCACACACACACACAGATAGTCCAAGGAGACCAACAGGTGGGTCTGGGAGGCGGAACCAGGGAGAGGTTCCCACAGAGCCTGTGGGCTGGTCTCCGACCCCACTCTCCCTCCTGCCCCAGGCCTGCCCCTGACCTGCAGGGGCCTGAGCAGGTCACTCTGCCCCAAAGCCCTCCACAGCTCGGCCAGCTTTCGCTGGGGCCCGTGCTGGGGACACAGGGCCTGGCACAGAGCAGGAGTGGGGGTCGGTGGAGACAGAACAGACGGACTGTCAGTCAGGTAGACAGATGGATGAGTGGACGAAGGGGAGCCCAAAGGGCAGGGAGGGCCCATACTCCACAACCAGCCAGGGCTCTGAGAGCCCACATCCCAGCCAGGCTGTCACGGAGGGCCTGTCAGCTTGGATCTGAGAGGAAAACCCAGCAACCCGAATGTGAGTGCTGGCTCTGCCCTCTCACGTAGAATAAGGAGAAGCTATTCTTCCCTGCGTGGGTGGGTTTTGGGGATAGGATAGGTTTTGGGGATAACAGACCTACAGTCCAGGTCTCCCTGTCCCTGCCCCCCGCCCCGGCCACAGTGCAGGCTCAGCTGGCCATGCCCTGGGTTCCCAGGCTCTGAGCGTGCTGTGTGACTTTGAAGCAGCCCCTCGCCTCTCTGTGCCGGGAGCGCGGGCTGGAGGCGCAGCCCCGCAGAGTCTGGAAGCCGAGCTGCCCCAGGCTGGCCCCCCACCCACCGGCCCCCTGCCTGTACCTACTTGGCATAGGCCTTCTCCACGAGGGCACACCAGAACTCGTTGCGGGAGCTGGAATGGCAGTAGATGAGCTGGTTGTTGACCGTGGGCAGCCGGTCGTCGATGACCACGTCCACCCACTCCCCGAAGCGCCAGAAGTGGAAGTGGAAGATGCCTGCATAGGCATTGGGTTTCTCAGGGTCCCACTCCTGCTCCTTCCAGTCTGGGATGACCTGGACAGGAAAGGGGACAGGACGGGAACACAGTGCGGGTCACATCTGGCTTCCTGAGGACACAGCGGGGGCGGGCTGCCTGGAGGGAATCAAAGGAGAAAGGAATAGTGGGTCCTGTCCCCATCTCTGCCATGAACGAGCGTGGGACTTGGGTGCACACTTCTCATCTCTGGGCCTCAGTTTCCCTTCTCTGCAGTGGTTAGGTGTAGGCTCCTGCCAGCTGTTACTCTAAGACTCTAGGAGCTTCCTGTACCCTTTCTGGTGCCTCCCTCTGCGTCCTCCCCACTCAGAAACACACCACATCCCTCCCAGCCCCCATCTGGTGACTGGTGCTGCCAGCACCCAGTCCAGCCTGAGCGGCCTCTCCTTTTACCTCAGTCCATCCTACCCAGGCAATCTGAGCTCCTACATTCTGCTAAAATCCATCTCCCGTCTGCCCCTGGCGCCAGCCTGACCAGCCCCCACCTCCCAGCCCAGAACCCTCTAACAGCACCAGCCACCACACGTGCCCTTGGCCCACACAGCAGCACAGTGATCTATCTTTCTGATCATGTCACCTCCCTGGAAACTGAGTCCAAATCCTTAAGGTGCGCTGTCCCGCCACCAACTTCCGGGCTGGCTTTTCTACCCACTCAGCCCCTGCTCCCTGCTCCAGGCTCTCTCTGCTCAGGAACTTTGCACCTGCTCTTCCTTCTTCTGTTCACTCAGCTGATTCTCACTTGCCCTTTAGGACCCACTTCCTCCTCCAGGAAGCCCTCCTTGACTTTTCAGACTAGGCTAGGACCCCATCTGTCCAATTCATGGCCCCTGGCCCTTCTCCTCGGGGACCATTACCACAATTATAACTAAACAAGCATGTGTCACCCCGCTCAATTCTGTTATTAGCACTGGAAGTCTAGCTCTCTGAGGGCAGCAAGACATCAGGCCTGGTCACTGCCATATGCCCAGCACCTTGTCCAGGGCCTGGCCCAGAGATGGTGCTCGATCAACAGGTGTTAAAATTCACAGGCATTGACTGGGTCTCTAACAATATTATTTATGGAACATCTGGGACACGCCAGGTGCCACGTCTGCAACCACCACAGATTATCTCAGTTTAATTCGCACAATAACCCTGTGCATAGATTATTATCATCTATCCCTCCTTTACAGCTAAAAAACCCTGAAGTTCAGAGAGGACAAGCAACTTGCCCAGGGTCACACAGTCAGAAATCACACATTCTTTGGAGTCAGACAGACCTGGGTTTGAAACCAGGATTCAGACTTGTGACTTGCAGACCACTCTGCAGGGGACCTGTGCTGACACTTAGGACCCAGGTGAATCAGCTATGGTCCCTGCCCTCAGGAGGCCTCTAGTCTGGTGGAAAGAGGCAAATCTGGGCAGCAGGAGGTGGACAGAGAAGGGAAATCCCCTCACCCTAGAGTCAGGTGACTTTCCGGCCCTCCCCACCATGGGACCAAGGCAGGGGCTGGGACCATGGGCAGCTCCTTCTGGAAGAAAACCACCCTCAGGGATGGGGGTGGGCATGCAGGCATCCAGGCCGAGAAACCAGAGATGCATCAGGAGGCCATAAATCCCAAGGCCCAGACCAGCCTGTGCACAGACACTTCAGCCAAAAGCCATTCCCCAAACCCCACACTCATTAAGAGGGTTTTTGTTTACACACCTCTTACCATCAACAGGGATGTTGGCAAAGACAAACGGTCCCTGTGCGACACTGGAGACCCAGCAAACGAAGCTGCCTGCGGCGGAGGTCTGCCCGAGACCAGACACAGACCGGGCTCAGCCGCCCGCCCCCCTTCCCACCACCTCTCAGGGCAATACCATGGGAAGTTGCCGGCACAGTGTTGCCCCTGAGGACCAGGGAGGGAGGCAGGATTCATACTCAGGGCTTCAGGGCCTCGCACAGCATCTGGAACCCAGCAAGAACTCGACACTGCCCGGTGGTCCCTTTTCAGTCAATTCTGTGTTCTTTTGTAAACCTCCCAGGCCAGCCTCTGCCCCAGCACCCAGCACCCTCTCTCACTTTGCTTTCAGGACAGAAAGCTGTATCAAAAATGGGGCACATGCAGGGTGGCTTATCATCCCCACTGCACAGATGGGAAGGTGGAGAGATGAGGAGCTGCCCAAGGGCACCAAGGGATAGGGAGTCCGAAGCTGAGCACACCAGCCAGGCCCATGCACCCTCCCCCACTACCACCTGGTCTGAAAGCTCTGGACTGCACGGGGGCCGGGGAGGGAGGAAGAGGAGCCCTCACAGGATGCTGGGACTACTGCTGGGGATGCAGAAAGATCATTAGCCAAACCTGGGGTTTGGCCCTGCGCCCTCTGTGGCTCAGGAAGCAGCTAATGAGGCTCTAGGGCCTGGAGATCCTGAGTCAGGGATCCCCATGGGCCTCAGTTTCCCCTCCTACATCATGGCCGGTGAACCTAGCATGGCTGGTTTCTTATCCCACACTCCCTCTGCTGCCAGCAGGGTCCTGAGCGAGAAGGAGGACACTGTGCAAGAAGGTGTACTCATACAGGCCCTCAAACTCAAAGCTTCCACACCACGTCCAGTCATACCAGGAATCAAAGAAGCAACCAAAGACCCTCAGGCCACATCACAGGATTCCAAGACCAACCTACAGAGGCTCCCACTGGCCAGAGACAGGCCAAGTGCAGCATCAGTAAGAGTAATTACTGCAATGGATCAAAACACATCAGACAGGTTCCCATCTACGAGACCACAATGATACTCACAACAAGAAGTCATCAATCACTCTTGGAGAATAGCTGGGAATCAACTCGTTTTTCTTTTAAAACTGGAAAATTAAGGGAAAGAATCAGGATTTATCCCACTGGGCCAGTGGGGAACCAAGAGCAGCAGATGAAGGGAGGTTTGTATCTGAAGATGAGCTTCAGAAATGAGGAAGAGACTAGAATATGAGACTCTCACCATTTTACGACCACTGGCAAATAATGGATTTAGCAATGGTCATGGACGGCTTCTAACATCACGAAAAAGAGAGACGAGCAGCCATCACGTGCCTCATGAGAGAGGTACACAAGGTCTCCTGTGAAGCATGCCAAAAACTTGTGCCTGAACCTCACAGAACCACTAGGGGAGGTCCGCGCTTACAGGAAATGCGGGGCAGAGAGAACACTTGAAACACCACCACGAAAACCAAGCCAACGATGGATGGAAGAAAAGGTTTAATATTGAAGAAATTTCTACCTCAAGAGTCTAGAAAAAAAAATTTCCCCAAGTAAAGGGAAAGAAAGAGTAAAGATAGCAGGAATCAGTAAAATAGAAGACACTCAAAAAATAGAGAAAATGAGGGTCCGTGTCTGGGTTCTCTATTCTGTTCCATTGATCTATGTGTCTGTTTTGTGCCAGTACCATACCGCCTTGATGGTCACAGCTTTGTAATATATGCAGTGATCCGAAGGGCCACCTACACCCCAACGTTCATACCAATGTCCACAATAGCCAAACTGGAAAGAGCCGAGATGTCCACAGATAGGTGAATGGATAAAGAAGGTGTGATATATACTCACAACAGAATATTACTCAGCCATCAGAAAGGATGAATACTTACCATTTGCGTCGACGTGGGTGGAACTGGAGGGGATAATGCTGAGTGAACTAAGTCTGAGAAAGACTTACCATGTGGTTTCACTCATGTGTGATATAGAAACAGCTCAGCTCAGAGGGTCATAGGGGAAGGGAGGGAAAACTAATGGGGACTTATCGGGAAGGGAGAAAAACCAATGGAAACTCTTAACTAAAGGAAACAAACTGAGGGTTGAGGAAGGAGAGAGGTGGGGGGAATGGGGTTGCTGGGTGAGGGGCATTAAGGAGGGCACGTGACGTGATGAGTGCTGGGTGTTAGAAGTAACTGATGAATTATTTAACACTATATCTGAAACTAAGGGTGTACTCTATGTTGGTTAATTGAATTTAAATAAAATTAAAACACACATACACAGACATTTATGGCAGAAATTGGAAACCAAAACTCCTACTGGGCATTTGATGCTATGAGGGAATTACCATGAAATGTGAAATTATTTTAGTTGTTCTAATATTGCGGTTACAGAGTTTTGTTTTTGTTTTATTTTATTTTGTTTTTGGCGACCCCTTATTACCCAGAGATGCACTGGGAAATATTTACAGATGAAATGATATGTTGCCTGGAGGGCGTGGGGGGAGGGGAATAAGAGGAAAACAAGAGTGGCAGCGAGCTGACAGTTGTTGAGGTGGAGGGACGGGCAGCAGGGAGCACAGTAAGCCATCTCTCTCCTCCCATGTTGTCTCCAGCTAAAACGCCCCATCCCCAGGGCCACCAGCTCCCTGGCCCAGCAGTCACAGCCCTGAGGCTCTGCTGACCCTCTCGGCCTCACCCCCCAATACTGCCTCCCACCTCAGGCTCCCAGAAAATCTACGCCCGTGATGCTTCAGGCCACCTCGGCTCTGCACACATGGCTCCCTCTCCGGTACCTTCCTTGTCCCTCGGGGGGTGAGCTGAGCAGCAGTATGCAGGGCTCTCCGGGCCTGGTGCTCCCAGGGCAGCCCCTCCCCAGCCTCTTTCCCTTTCCAGAAAGGAGCTTCTGGAGGGCGGGGCTGAGCCCCACTCACTCCCAGATCCCCCCCACGCCCTGCATAGAGAGGTCGGCTCCCCAGCTGGACAAGTCTTTGTGGAAGAAAAGTCTCCAAGTGCCAGCCGCAGCAGGGCCCTGTCCAACCAGTGACCTTGCAGCCGCTACTGGACCCCTGCCCAACCACACTGCATGGCCGGGACTTCGCTTCAACTGGCCACCACTCTGAGCCTCAGTGCTGGCCTCTGCCTCCCCTACCCCAGGGCTGCTGGGAAACCCAGGACTGACAGTGGCTTTGGGGGTGTCACCTTAACTGTGGAGGGCTCACGTGGAGCCCTTAACTGTGGAGACACCTGTGAGGAGGGCTCATCCTGCTGGGGAACACAGGACAAGTGCGTGCGCCCACACAACGTCCTGCAAACCCTGGGGCTGGCAAGGGGCTCAGGTGACCTGGGCAGCTTCCCTCCCAAGGGGAACCTCAGCAACAGTCCCCCCACGCAGATGGGAAAAGAGAGGCCTGAGGGCTCAACGCACATACTTGGGCTGAGCTGGTAGCAAGGCAAGGACTATGGAGGATTTGGAAAGCCCCTGGCACCCACTACAGAATCAGCCCAGAAAGCTCAGGCAAGGCAGGCACCATGGGGCCCCAGGGCCTGGAGCACTCCCGGCTCAAATACCCCTCTGACTCTGAGCCAGTGGGACACGCCTGCATTGAGTGTGCGAGTGCATGAATGGCAGTGCACGTGGTGTACACAGCACGCGTGTGTGTGAGCACCAGTGTATGTGCGTGTGCACACGGGCATCACGTGTCTGTGAGTGTCAGCGTGCATGCAAGCATGGCACAGGGAAGGCACTGTCACAGATCTCTGCCTGGGAGCCCAGAGGGCCAGCTGGGGGCATTTCCGCCCAAGGCCGGTAGGGCTAAGGTCTAAAGGGCTGCAGGGGGCAGGTGGTGCCTGTGTTACCCAAGTCAGGTGGATAAAATAGAGGGTTCCTGGTTTCAAGCACCTGAAGCTCCTCAGTTCTCAACTTCTGATTGCAAGAGTCTCAAATTCCCAGATTTCAGAGGCCATGACGGGAAGAGGTCAGGAAGCTTGGGTCCCCCAACCCTACTCCCCACACCCTTGGGAAAGCAGAGCCCCGTCGCTCCCCACGCAGAGTGAGGATGTGATGCATCTGCAGGGGTCTGGGGTTTCCCATCCACAGGGCCAGCCGTACGCTCAGAGACCCGGGCAGGACTCCAGGATCAGGGCAGGACTCCAGGGTCGGGGCAGGCCCCCTCCTGCTGGGCTGCCCAGCTACACCATGCGGGCTAAAGATCCCCTCTGCTGGGCCATCCTGAGCCTGGTGATGATGGCACAGGAGAATCCATGCCCTCTCGTCCACTCCAACCAGGGCCAGGCCTGGCCCCTGTCTGTCCCTCCACCCCACACCACCTGCTCCCAGAAGCACTGGACTGCTGGGCTACCTCAGGAAACCTGCTGCGCTGTTCCTCTGTAAATAGGTTCTCCTGACAATCCTCTCAAAATAACTGAAAAGACCGTGTGTCTCAAGTGACTGGGAGAGTCACGAAGAGCAAATGGAGAGACGGTGCTGTGTGGCCACTTCCTGAGGCCCTGAGAGTTTCACTAACATGAACCCATTCAGACTTCACAAGGGCCGCCGTACAAGGAGGCATCATCATTAGTCCCTGCCAACAGGGTCACACAGGTGGTCAGTGGCAGGCCCCTCAGCACAGCACTCGCTGCCTCAGTGGGAGGAAGAAGCTCAGGAGATGGCAGGTCTCTTCTCTCTACGGTTTCCTGTGGGTTCCATGGAAAATGGGTCCTTGTTTCCCACTCCTGGCATCCTCCCAGCCCAATGTCGGCTGTCAAGCTAGAGAGGGGAGCAGGAGTGGAAGGGCTGGGCTCTGTTGCCCCCACCCCTTCCACAGGGATCTTCAGGAGTGGATGGAGGCCAGGGCTGGAAGAGCAGGGCTCGGGAAGGGAAACAAGATGGCCACAGTTGCTCTGGGGAGGGCTCCGGGGTGGAGGACTGGGAAGTGAGATCTGGTTGTATGGAGCCTTTTGAAGAAACGGTCATTCCTAGGCAAAACCTCAAGTGTGGCCCTTGAAGCAAGATGTGACCTCCATCACTGGGAAGAAGCGGGCCTCCCCCTGCCCACCTGAGGGGGCCGCAGACCCAGAGCCTGGTCCAAACACAGCCACCTCCTTTGACCCCTCCACGCCTTCTGTGACTTTAGGCAGATGGCTTCATCCTCCAGGCCTCTTTGTCTCTGTCCTAAAACTGAGTGAGCTCCAGAGAGATGACAAGGGAAAGAGCTCTAGAGAAGGGCCAAGTGGGCACTAAAGGGATGTAGTAACATCATTCTTGTCTGGTCAGCGGGGCAGGGGCTGCCTGAGGACATGCATTAAATTGGCGATGTAGGCCTAGCCCCACCCCACCCCTGCCACTCCCCATCCCATCTGCCCCCTGGCCAGCCAGCCCACCAGGGAGGGGCCCTGGAGACTGTGTGTGGCTTGGTGCATCCCCACCCAGCTCCTTTGGGCCCCACCTGCTGAGGACCAGATGGCACCTCTCAGTGGCCTCAGCATGTCCCCACACTTCAGACAGAGGCCGTACTGGGGGCTCCAGGGGAAAAACCTGCCAGGGGTGTTGGTACCCCACTGAGTATCAGGAGACCTGGTTCTAACTCTATCCTGATGTCTGACCATGGGCCAGTCCCTTGACTGCTCCAGGCCTCATCTCTGACAGCAGCCGGGGGAAGGGTGTGGGAATGCGGGAAAAGGCCAAGGAGGGGATGCTCAGGGCTCTGCGGGGACTGGAGACGGCTGTCAGAGCTCCTGAGGGGAGGGGCAGGGGTGGCTCGCGGTGAGACACTGCACACCACGAGGTGAGGGCACAGAGGCTTTATTGGGGACACACAGTGCAAGGAGTGGATGTGGGGGCTCAGGGTGAGGGTACAGTCTGCGTAAGAGGGCCCCCAAGCTGCAGGGGGAGGTCAAGCAGAGAGGCGAAGGGCAGGGCCATATCTGGGGTTCCGGCTGGCCCTACTGGCCATCAGACTGGGACTTCAAGCCCGCCAGGAACAGACCCCCGAGCGTAGAGTCAGAAACACCACAGCCAATCCCCACCTAAAGAATGCCCATTCCCAAACCCCACTCCTGTTTGCACGCCTCGAATGGGGCTCACCCTCCCAGCAGCTCCAGCCACTGTGGATGGCTCTTGCCTTCTCCCAGTGCGTCTGTTCGCTGGGCCCTGTGGCCCTCGCTGGGTCTGCTTCATGAGCAAAGTGTCATGGGCCTCTTCCTGACCAAAAAAAAAAAAAAAAAAAAACCCACCCAGATCTGGCTTAGAGACAGACAGAGTGTTGGGGGTACTTCCTGAGGTGCCCCTTGGGCCTGAGCCTTTCCTGCCCAGGGAGCAGGGAAAAACCTCACATCCCAGCAGGGATACTGAGGCCCCCAAGAATCTATTGACTCCAGCTCCAGGGCTCTGGACCCCTCTCTCCTGCTTCCCCCTGGCAGAGGGAAATCCCTTCACTATGCTGTTCCCTGCTTCACTGTATGAAGCTCAGAGGCTCTCAGCTCAGGAGCCCCCCTCCCCAAGGTCATCCGGACCAAGCCTCTACTAAGGGCCACCCATGAACCAATTGGGCAATACACAGTAGATCATCTAAAATCAGACTTGCTCGCAGGTACAGGCTCTAGAACATAGCCATGAACACAGCACTCTCTCTCAGTATATAAGCACACGTGCAGATAGATGCATCTCTACGTAACTTTTTCACATGTCCCCTCCCTGCCACTTACCCCCCTGAAGTCATCCCCAGTAGGGCAGGAGCTGGCAAGCACAGCCTCGAGCCTGCCAGCTGCTCCCCACTGCCCCAGATCAGCCCCCACAATGCTGCCTGAAGTCCTGGGGCCCCTGAAGCATCCCGGGACCATGCCAGGCCCGGGCCAGGAGCGGTGCCTTCCTGGGTCCTCAGGCTCACTGTTCACCTCTGGGATTCAGCGAAGGGCACTGCGGCCAGGAGAGCAGTGATCCCCCAGGGAAGCCGCTCTGTCGTCTGTCTCTCCGTCTCCTGAGGAAGCCCGAAGGCTGGTGCTCTGGATCTCTTTCTCTGTGTCTGTCTGTCTCTGTCAGTCTCTCTGAGTCTCTCTTCGGACAACGAAGCAGAGGGAAGGTACATGCCCTGGGCCCCACCACGCCTCCATGGTCTACAGTAGAAGCAGCGGCAGCCAGGTCAGCTTCTAGACTACAGGACCTCTGCATCCTCCTCACGGGAGCAGGAATGCCAGCACCAGGGAAAGGAGAGGAGGAAGCACACAGGCTCAGAGGGTCCTGGGCATGCTGAGGGCAGATCAGCAGCTAGAAGAATGTCCTCCAACACATGCCTGGGGTAAGGGAGCACGTGCAGGGGAGGGGGTGGCGGGCAGGCATGGGGAGGGCGAGGCAGCCAGCAGCACCCGTCAGAGCTGGTTAAAGACCACAGAGGCCTTGAGGTCAGCGGGCTCCAGGCCCTCGCCAAAGGTGATGAGGAAGTACATGACCCTGCGGATCTTGGCCAGATCCGATAGGCGCTCCCCAAACTCCAGGGCGTCGGCCTCGTTCCAATCCATGGCCTCCGAGTCCTCCTTGCGCCAGAAGATGGCAGCGGGGTCCAGCAGCTGGCGCGTCATGAGGTTGGTGAGGTCGGGCGTCCAGTTCTGGGAGGTACCCGTGATGGTGACCTTGCCCGGCTTGTCCAGCACCACGTCCCAGCGCTCGAACTGCAGCTTCTGCTGCTGGACGAAGTCCAGGCGGTAGACGGACTCAGCCGGCCGCAGCAGCTTCTCACCGTCCTGGCGCTTCTCCCCGCGCTGCTTCAGGCTCTCTACGCGCAGCCGCATCTGCTTGGTCAGGTCCTGGTCCAGGACCAGGGGCATGCTGAGCTGCGGCTGCTTCGGCCCGTCCTCCGCCATGCTGGGTGCTGCTGCTGCAACGCTGCCTAGGAGCCCCGTGTGCCCTGTGTGCAGGGGCCTCACCGCCAGGGCCAGAGGCCCCGGAGGACGCCCCGCCTACCCTTTGGCCCTCCCCGGGCCCCTCCCCTCTCCTTGCCCCTAGGCCCAGCCTAGCCCTGCCCTGCCCAGTGCTCAAAATGGGGGTGGGAGGCCCCCCACACCTTCTCTCTCCTCCTCCAAGAGGCAGGAACTGAGGCATAGCCAGCGGGCAGAAGGGCGACAGGTTCCTCAGGGACCAGGCTGCTGATGTCAATTGCTGTGGTAACAGCCCTGACAACCTGACTCCCACAGAAGGACTTGTTTGTGAAGAAGGGAGGGTGCCTGGGGCAGTAAGAAGGGGAGGGAGCTGGGGAGCAGGGGTGCACTGGAGAGGCTGCAAGACCCCCTGACAGGAGGGGAGGGAGGACAAGGAACAGAGCGGGCCTGCTGTTGGGAGAGGTTCCACCCCAGCCAGAACCTGAAGCCACCTCGCCTTCAGCTCAGCCTCACCCTCAGCCCTCCACACCCAACCGCCAAGGCCTTCGTTCCGCCTCCCAGGGGCCCTGGGAGCCCTCCAGTCCAGCCCCAGCGCCAGGACCAGCCTGGCCACCTCCATCTCTCACCTAACCCTGCTGGCAAACTTTAGACCTCATCAGAATCCCCTGCAGGACCTAGAACATGATCGCTAGGCTCCACCCCCACTGCTTCTGATTGAACAGGGCTGACCAGGCCTAGGAATCTGCATTTCTGCCAACCTCCTGGGGGATGCTGATGCTGCTGGTCCAGGGACTGGGAGAATCACTGACCTACAGGAGTCCTGTCCACTGGCCCTGCCTCCTCTCCAATGAATCCCAGCACTAATTCCATCCACATCAAGACTCAGTTTCCCCCTAGGAGACCTGAGGCTGAGAAAGAATCTGACAGACATCTGTTCTACAGTGGCTAAGGTGGAAGCAGGGGCTCAGCTAGCATATTCTAGTAAATGGAAGAACTGGAATATGTGAGGGAGGGGGAGAGGGGAAAGGGGAAGCTGCCATGACACGCCACACACAGAAAAGAGGACAGAGGCACAGGCCAAAGTGTAACAACTGAAAATGATCTGGAGGGTCTAGTGGACCACAAGCATAGTAACCGCTAGATGGAGGCTAAATCAGTCAGTGGGATCTTGGCCACGTGATCAGCAGGAGGTCACCCAGCAGCTGGTCCTGTTGTAAACATCTCAAATGAGGTCAGTTCTGGAGGCTGCTGGGGGCAGTCCCCCAAGGGCATTCGAGAGGATGCAAGACCTCAAGCTGCCTGACCCTCCCAGAACCTTTCACTCTGTAGCTTCAGGGGCAGAAGAGAGGGAAGCAACACGGCTGAGGAATTACTGTGGAGTTAAGCCGGCACCTAGAACAGGGCTTGCCACATAGGAGGCCCTCAGAAGCCGCTTGTTGAATGATTGAATGAATGAATGGCACTGAGAAGAGAACTAATGTGATAGGGCCCAAGGCCAACGCCAGCCAGAGGCGAAGATGTGCATATGGGGAGAGTACACAAACACTGACCGAAGCCAAAATGAGGTTTAGGGGCAGGTGTGTATTAAAGTGCAGGATGACGGACACGCCTGGAAGGTGAAGCCAGGGAGACTGGGCCTTCAGCAGAACACCTGCGGGAAGGGCAGATGCGGGCATGGGCTGTGGCCGCCATGGAGAGAGGAGGCCGAGGCTGCTGACGGTAAAGGCTGATGGAGCCGCAAACAGGACCTGAGGCCAGGATGATGAGGGCAGTGTGTCAGCCACATGGGTGTGGTAATCCCTGGGACACAGCAGCATTGGGCAGAAAAGGCTGGGAGACTGGAGGCTCCAAGCCCCTGGTGCCCGGGTAGAAGCTGTTCCACAAGGAATGGCAACAAGGTGGGCAGGGCCAGGTGGTGGAGAGCCAAGGGCATCAGCCTATACGGGCTGCCAAGTGGGGGGGTGTGTTCTGGAAGCTGCACCAAGGGGAGTGAGAATGCCCACCTCATCTCTGGACCTGCATGACGCCGGGGAGACCCAGGGGTTATATGACCCTGGGGAGAGCCTGGGCTCAGCCTGGGCCAGCTGCCGACCAGCAGGAGGAGGCTGAGGGTGGAAGGTGTCCAGGGCTTGGGCCTCAAAAAGGTGGGGCTGGAGAGGCCAGAGTGGGAAGGGAGGAGAGAAAGCAGGAAGAAGGCTGCAGGTGGGGCCAGGTCCAGGGCCACCCATGGCTCTCTGCTTGGCCACTGGACACCTTGGGAAGACCCACTAGAGCCTGGAGTAGGAATGAACAGAGGAGGAGAGCAGGTTCCAAACTTGCCTATGTGACTGCAAAACTGTGTACCGAAAAGCAATGCAAATGCCTCTTGAACCCCAACTGGAGAAACAGTCTAGAGGGAAACAGAGTAAACCCCAACACCGGTTGTTTAAGGCTAAGCAAGCCTTCAGCAACGCAGTACCTGTGTACATCTTCTATCCCCAGTGTTGGGAATGGCGTGGGGTACATCTGCTGCCCCGTCACCTGGGCTGAATGACCTGCTCTGTAGCTCACAGGCATGAGCTGCGCAGATAACGTGGGACATGTCGGCCACCCCCCAATCTTCCCTCTCAGACAGCCAGGGACTCACTTCTGCTCGGCTTTCCTCCTCTGGCCGGGGCACCCGAGGCTCGAGGCTCAGAGCAGGGATCAGGCCTGCCCCCACGCCTGGGCCTGCACCAGGCTCTGGGGGAGGTGAGCACCCAGAATGAACCAGGCCTGATGGCAAATGCTCCAGCCCACTGTCACATCCTGATTCCTGGTCCACAAAACCCAGTCACCTGAAATCCACTGTCCCGCCCTCAGAGAATGGACAGACCATAATGCCCCTACCAGGGATCCCACAAGAGGGAGAGGCCCACCGCCAAGAAGTGTCTACTAGAACAGAGGGACAGGTGGGGAACCCAGGGGTGGGTGGGAGGGAGGTGGATTGAACACAGGTATATTGCCACTAAATACCACCAGGCTTGCCCTCCCCCACCACAGGCTCCATTTATCCTCCTACAACTCTGGGGACTAGAAAGGTCAGGTTTACGGCAAGACAAGGAGAAGGAACCTGACTTGCCCAGTGTCACACAAAAGCATCCAACCAAGCATCCAACCGAGGTCTGGCTGGTTTCAAATCCTGTGCCCATCAGCCCCAGGTTGCATCAAGAACTAGAGGTAAAGGGGTGGCTTCCTGGAGGAGGGGGCACTACATATTGTGGGCATGGTGCACCAGTGTCCCGAGGTTCAGCATCCCCAGAGTGAGGAGGATGGGGGGAGTGGGAGTGGCTGGGCACCCCTGCTCCATGGAGAAAACGGTGGGTGGGGCAGGGGAGGCCCTGCAGGGCAACAGGCCCAAAAGTGAGGGGTGACAACAAACGGGGCCCAGTCAGCAGGGACAGGAGGGGAGGTAAGGCACAGTAATAAGCTCCCCAGGGCACCCCTCCTCCTTCTAGGACCCAGGAGCTATCACCACAGCAGCACCAGGAGGCGGAGTGCAATTAGCTGAGAACACCTTGTTCCCTCCAGCCTCCTAGGGACCGGAGCTCCTGGAGATTGCCTCCCAGTCCTTGAAGCCTCCAGACCAGCCAGGTCAGGTGCCCTGACCCCCTGCAGGCAGAAGCTCCCACCCAGCAACAAATAAACACAGATGGGCCACAGCTTCAATGACAGTCCTCCTGCCTGAGGGTCGGCTCCCTTCCTCCACTCACTCCCGCAGGCCAGACCCAGGACAAGAGACACAGGAGGCGGAGGCTCCTCCCTACGAATGACCAGAGAGCCTGTTTCCCAGGAGGGGACACGGTGAGCCAGGCTCTGGCCCCACT
The DNA here is from genome assembly GCF_002288905.1 of Enhydra lutris kenyoni. Taxonomy (NCBI): domain Eukaryota; kingdom Metazoa; phylum Chordata; class Mammalia; order Carnivora; family Mustelidae; genus Enhydra; species Enhydra lutris. Next base: position 171,781 of record NW_019154236.1, read on the forward strand.
GAAGGCCCAGGAGACGTAGGGTAGGAGGGCCGGCGGCCGTGGTGCTACTGGCTGCTAGCAGCTCCATCCAACAATTTGGGGAGGTACTCTGTTCTCAGAACTTTCTTGAGCCTTCTCTGGGCCAGGATCCTGCTGGGCTCAGTGGGAAGATACAGCTGGGCCCGCTTTGCCCATGGGGAGCTCACCTCAAGAAGGGAGACCACAGGTAAACAGGGGATTACAGGACAGGGTGGGAAGTCTAGGGCCAGCCCTACAGGATTCCTGAGTGCTACCGTCAGCCCCAGACGTAATTGCAAATGGGCTCAGAGGCAGGGAGACCTTGTTCTGGGCTCAGAGAAGGGGCCTGGAGCCTGGAGACAGGGGCGGCGAGGACAGCCCTACATCCAGAGAACAGCACTGGGCCCCAGCCCTCTCTGGTCTTTGAGGCTCATGAGTGTCAAGATCCTACATGTGGCTCTCTGAGGCCCTTCCAGCCTGGATATCTACAATCACCCCCGTCTACAGGCTGCAGCAGTGACCTTTGCTGAGGGCTCTCCAGCACCTGGGTCCCCCCAGGACCATCAGGAGCCAGACCCCAGGGATACGCACCCTGGGGTGGCTTTGAAAGGTCACACCCCCGTTCAGAAGGCATGACAGTAGGGCACCTAACACAGTCCCAGCCCCGGCTAAGGGCATAGCTCCCTCTGACAGCTGGTGGATGCTCCCTGCTTGCCTGGGAATACCCATCATGTTCTATGAATGTTAATTACCAAAACATGAGTAACGCAGCCCCCACTCGCTGAGCACCGCACTGCATAGGCCCTTTGAGAACAGTTTCCCGTTTTGCCCTAACAAACTCCAAGAGGGAGCTACCCTCATATCCTGGTTTTTCATATGAGTAAACAGAACTAATTATAAAGCTACCAAATGGTGAGGCAAGGGCTTCAACCTAAGCCATCAGGCTGAGATGCCCAGAGCTTGTAAGGCCTGCTGCTGGCTCCTTATAGGAAGGGCAGGAAAGGCAGAGAGGAGCAGGGGGCAATGACTGGTATCTGCTAGCACAGGAACCTGCATGCAGTCCTGATGGACTCTATACAGACCAGCAGTCCAGCCTTTATCCCAGCCTCCCCACCTCCTCAGGAAGGGAGCTCTCCCTGTGGGATTAAAGGGCTGCACTTCTGAGTGTCACCACAAGAGGGCAAAGTGTCAGAACCAGAGCCAGTTCTTTACATCATGAGCCCTTGGCGCTGGTCCAGAACATCAGCACTTGGAACCAGGAATCATGAAACAAAACAAGCTGGACCACTCCCGCTGAACAAGGGAGAAAACTGAGGCCAAGATAAGGTCGAGGACTGACTGGCTAAGTCTATACAGCAGGTTCTGGCAGGGGGCCTCCAGAGCCCCAGCCAGTGGCGGCTCCACACTGCACCCGATTCAGGCAGCTTCCACATTTCACAGGCGCCAGTTCTGCCAGGGGTCTCCAGGGACACTGTGGGCCCCCAACATTCAGGTGGGGACATATCAGGATGCCCGTGGGAGGCACACAGATTCCCAGCACCCGGCCCTGGAGAACCTAAGCTGGCAGGTGAGGGGAAAGCGATTCTGCTGCTCAGCCAGAGCTGGGAGCCCTGGTGTCACCCCACCCCACACCGGCACAGGCGTTCATAACGTCACACCTGCCAGCTCAGGCTGCACCTCCCCGGGCCGGCAGCGAGGGCCCCACCCCAGGCCTTACCTTCTGCCACAGCGACTCCCGGGAGGCGAGTGACGAGCAGGCCGCCACAAACCAGCAGTTGCCCACTTGGCCCTGGTGCAGGTCGTGGGAGCTGATGCCATCCACAAAGAGGCGGGGGTCCTCACAGATGTCCTGCGGAGAAGACAAGAGCGGACCTCACTGCCAGTGTGGAGATTGGCCCGCCTCTCCTTGCAGACCGGGGGCCCCAGTGTGGCCGGTCAGTTTCTCCGAATCCAGCTCCCCCCGGGTGCTTCCCAGAAGGCCCTTCTCCCTTCCCCTGGATGAAGAAGTCTGCCCTTCAGGGCCAGAGGTTCAAGGGTGAACAGATGCTGTGGAAGGGCTTGGGGGACTGGCTCCGGGGCACCCCCTTCTGCCTGCCCTCTGTGCTCTTCCCCAGCCAGCAAAGGGTCAGTTCCCATCCTCCCCCAGCAGCAGCAGCCTGGCAGTGCCCACCCCAGCCCATCCTCAGGGGCCCCCATTCACACAGAGGGTGGGGACCCCAGGCAGAAACAAACAGCAAACTCACAGAGAATGAATGAGTGGCAAGGGCAGGGGAGAAGCAGGGAGCTGACCACGCCAGGCCCCGGGCCAGCACACCCTTAGGCTGTCTCACTGGACCCTCAACCCCATGGAGGAGTGTGGGGTTGTTATTCCAGTTTATGGTCAAGGAATGAAGGTTCAGAGAAGGGCAGTGACTTGTCAAGGACACACAGCAAGCAATGCCGAGCAGAGCTCCTGGAGGGTCTTTTGTGTGGCCAGTGTGGGTCCAATGGGCCAGGCAGAGACAGGGCTGGGCAGGAAGGCAGTGCCCTTCCCCCTTCCCAGTCCAGGTCTCTGCTTGGGGCATGCAGGTGCCCACCTGTGTCCCGAAGCATCTTTACTCCACAGAGCTGAGAGAGAGGGAGGGAGTGCTCCCCAAGGTGGAGGCGGTAAACACTGAGACAGGCCTGCCATACACCAGTCATCCTGCTGGCACCATGACCCATCCTCACCGTGATCCTGAGACGTGGGCACCATGCCCACTGTACAGATGAGCAAACCAAGGCCCAGAGAGGTTGAACAATATGCCCCACACATAGCTGGGCCTGGCTCCATCACAAAGAGCTACTGAGGTCCTACCACAGGCAGCCAGTAGAAGGCAGCAGTCAGGAAGACACATTTGCTGGCTGTGCAACTTCGGGCCAGCGCCTCAGCCTCTCTCAGCCTCCATTTCCTCACCTGTGCAAAGGAGGCATACCCCTGCAGGGCTGTGGGGACACCACAAATCCCAGAAGCCGGGCACTCCACGGGGATAAGGGGAAAACGGCTAGGGGTTCTCACTAAGGCGTCTGGGATTCCTGTTGCCACCTCTGCCTGGGAAAACCAGTGTTTTGGGGGGCCAGATTGAAGGCCCTAACCCCCCTGAGGGCGTGAACAGCTCCAGATGGGACTTCGGTGTGACCCAGAGCCAAGCCATAAGGTGACTTCCCCATAATAGAGACTGTGGCATGCTGCGGGTCGAAGTGATTCTGCCCCAGGTCATGGGAACCCAGTGAGGCTGGAAACTTGCAGAGCAGCCGTGCTATCAGGAAGAAAGGCAGGAATAAGCTGGCCTCCCTCCCCACGGCCCTTCTTATCTTCTCTCCAGGGCCTGGCCCACAGGCAGACCAGCGCCCGGAGCCAGGGAGAGCTGTGACTTAGCACCTGCCTCCCTGGAAGGGGGGGCAGGGTGGGAACTGGGGGTGCTGCTTCGTACCTGGAGGACCCCAGCCACATGGCCACCACGGGAGGTGACCTCCTCGTACCCCTACCCTTCATATCCTCAAAGCCAAGGTGCTGGAGAGACATGACTGGACGGTGGTCCACAGAGGAGGATGCCGAGGCCCAGGAGCCAGTGACAACCAAGGTCGCATGGCAGTAAGTGGGACAATGGGACACAACGCAGGTGGGCTGGGCTCCCTGACTAGGTCTCCTCCCTACTAAGCAGGGACCTCCGGCTGACCCCTGGGGCAGGGCCAACCATCCCAGCCTGGCCCTGGCACCTGGAAAGGGGCTTTGGCTCCAGACCCTTCTCTGGCCCCTGAAGAGAGACTGAGCAGAGGAGTCAGGAGTCTTGGCTCCCAGGCTCAGTGCTGCCCTGAGCCTCCGTGGTGAAGCGGGGTGCCTCCAGCTGGGCAGGGAGCTGAGAGGGGGTAGGGGTCTGGGGCGTCTTCCTACCACCTGCAGGCACAAGACTTGCCAGCTTGAGCTGAGGTCGGTGGTACCTGGACCCGCCCCAGAGTCCAGCAGCCACCCGGGGATACCCTGCATGGACAATCATACGAACAGCTCCCAAGGAGTGGGCACCAGCTCTGTGCCCAGCATTGTGCCACACCACCCTGTGAGGTAGATACCACTGGCTTCCCTGCTTCACAGATGAGGAAACCAAGGCACAGGGAGGTGCAGTCATTTGCCCAGCGCCACAGAGGAAGAGGTGAAGTGAGATTCAAATTCAGGCAGTCAGCACCAAGGCCTCCGGGGGGCTAGGACTTATGACACAAAGCCATCCTGCCTCCCCCACAATCCCGCACCTGTCCCCAGCCCAGCTTGGGGCTTCCCACTATACAGCAATGAGACCAAGGGGTCAGAGGCAGCCCAGACCCTCCCCTCCCCCGAGGGCCAGGATCTCAAGATCTGTGTTTATCCTTCCATCTCTCCTGGGCTATTGTGTAGGCACAGCGCACAGAGCTAGTCAGGGAAGTTCCCAGCCTGAGGGCCCATCCCTGGAGGAGGAAAAGCCTGACTATGACCCTCCATGTGAGCCAGCAGCCATGACAACAGGAAGCCAGAGAGAGATCAGAGAAGGCTGCCTGGAGGCAGTGACACCAACAGAGCAGGCAAGGAGAGGGACGGTGGGTAGGGAGGTCTCCAGAAAGAAATGGGGACTCCAAATTCCCCCCAAGATGGGATCCAGCCACAGTACTGAGACACATGCCACCTCTGACACATGCTCCCTGGGCTCCTGGCCACGTGTGCTCCCTTCTATCACTGTTCACACTCGGGGTCACCCCCACCCGCACCAGCTCCAGGACAGGGCCCAGGCCCAACTCCACCCACTATACCAGCGTCAAGAGCAGGGCCTAGCAGGTTCTGCTGGGGCCGCAGGAAGGCTCCCCCGGAACAAGGGAGGGCAGAGTGGCACGCAGGATTGGGCCCAACAGGCATCTTCAGGGAGCCCTGGACCAAGTCATCTCCCAGGGCTGGGAGGTGACGGCTCTAATGCTCCATGGACCTCTCTCTGGGGCACGGCCTTCTACAGCAGCAGTCACCTCTCACCTCTCGGCCCCTCAGCCCGTCAGACCAGTTCCACTGGACACGGGGCATAGCCCAGAACTGTCTGCCTCCAGGGCACGACAAGAATTTCGGGTGTGCAGGCCCAGTATACAAATAGGAACGCCCCAAGACAGCGGACCCAGGCACATTGGGCCCTCGTCTCCCGCCCTCCTGCAATCTAAGATCCCGGCAGGAGCCGACCCCATGACCCAGGACAGTAAGGCCCAAGAAGAAAGCAGTCCGTCTGCCTGGGACAGGGCAAAAAGGGCAGGTTCTCAGGAGGAACGGCCATCCCACACTCCCCCTCCGCCCCCAGCAATCCGGTCCTGCAAGGCATTCTGAGCATGTGCCCAGAAGGGAATTGTTCCCGGGCAGGGCCGAGGCCCAGATGGCCGGCCCCAGCGGAACTATCTGTTCCGTGGCATAAAGGGGCCTATATTCCAGCACAGTCAAGGAGTGGGGTCTTCTCCGGGTGCTGGTGTGATGAACGTGAGCCCAGGACTGGGGGCTGGGGACCACCAGGCCACTAGGGGGAGAATTCCGGGAGGGAGGCTCTAAAACTGCCATCTGTTTGTAGAACCCCTACTTGCTCCCTTCTTGGTTCCACCAAAGGACCTGCACACTTATTTCCAGACAAGAGGAGAGGCAGAGTGCTGGATGGGACAGGGGGTACTCGTTTCCCACAGAGATGAAAAGGGACCCCCTACAAAGGCCCTGGCCTGAGAAAAGAGGAAGGCCCTCACACGTCCACACCCTCAGGCTTCCCCCTGAGTCACAGGCCTTGACTGACAGTCTCCTTCTCTTATCTCCCCGGCCAGGCCTGTGGGGGAGGCCAGCAGGCCTTTACCAAATTGGAAGGAACAAAGAAACAATGAACCCAGAGGAAGGACAAGGGTGTGGGCCCAAGGCAGGTGCCCTAGGTGGGGAATGAGGTGGAGAGGCCTGGCTCCACCCACAGAGTCCACAGGAGATGGGTCTTTCCAGGCAGGGCCAGCTCTCCATCCCCAACCAGGGATGGCAGGGAGCAGGTGGGCGAGAGAGGGACCCGGGGCCTCTGGCTCCCATGTGTAACACCACAGATACCTCGAGTCATCTCAACCCCCAGAAACCATGATCAGCAAGAGTTAGTCTCCCCATTTAGAGATGAAGCAACTGAGGCCAAGGGAGGGGAAGTGACTTATTCAAGGTCACACCTCCCATGCCCCTCCTGGGAGGTGGGGCCAAGTTCATCTAGCTCAAAAACGAGCCTTCACATTCCATTTTGGGAGAATGCAAAGTGAAGGCCACCAGGCCAGCAGGGAGAGAGCCTGACTGAGATCCTCAAGAAGAGAGAGACCATGACACTGAGCAACTTAAAGAGAAGGGCTGAAAGTGGGATGGGAGTGAAGAAGGCCTTCCCAGGGGCTATCCAGAAAGAGGCTTTCACTCTATTTATAAAGTCAGGTCACAGGCCACAGGAAGTAAGGCTCCATAGAAACACAGCTGCCTTAGGACAAAGTTCCAACTCACTGGCCAAGGACCAAGCAGCTGGGAGTTAATGGTCACCCCACTGGGCTGGCCTCGCCCCATCCGCCTGGGGCAAGCCGGGCCTGACTTCCTGCTCCACCAACCAGCCGTCCTGACCGCCTGACCACGGGACGAACCCCACACCACCTAGCAGGCTGCTTATACAACCACCATCACACCCTGGTCCACCCCATCTCACCTCCTCATCCCACCCCCCCTCAGCTGTCCCTGGCCTTGAATTCCGCCTCCCAAAGCCAGAACCCATCCCCTACCACCAGCCCTGGGGTGCACTCAGATATCTCCCTGTCAACACCAACCACCACAAGCCCTCTGTCACCAGCCTCCACAGGCAGGGCAGGGAGGCTCTGTTCCTCCTCTGGCAGGGAAAGGAGCCCAGAGAGGGCATGTGACTCCACCAGGATCACACAGCAGGGGAATGCTGAGCCCAGGCAGGCTGGCATTTCCTCCTCTCACCACACTGAGCCTAACCTTCCCCAGCCATGCCTTGCCAGCCTCCTTCCAGAGTCACGGATCTAAAATGTCTGCTTGCTGGCCAGAGGTCAGGATGAGGGCAGCAAAGGGGTGGAGTGAGAGGAAGGTAGAGAGCTCAAATGTCTCCCCCCCACACACACACCCCTAAGACCTCACAAAGGCCCTTTGAGGCTGGCCTCCTTCCCCACCCACCAGACAAAGGACAGAGAGGAAGGCGTGGGGGTAGGGGGCCTGGGAGGCAGGAATCTTATGGCCAGGCCAGGAGGCTCCTGGGAGTTCTAGAGAACCAAGGTGTTGGGCAGAGGGCCAGGGCAGGCAGGACTCCTGGGTCCCGTCCCGGCTCAGTTACCGGCTCCCTGGGCAGTCAGGGCATGCGCCCTCCTCTGCTGGCCTCAGTTCCTCTACCTTACAAACACCCCAGTCCAAGAAAATACACAGGCTTTTTGAGTTGTAAGGGACTTGAGATCACAGCCTAGGAGAGGAACACGAATCCTGAATCCCATTTTCCCAAAATGTCCAGGAGGTCGGAGGGAACTTCATAAAACACAAACCTGCCCCTGTCACACCTGCTGAAATCCTTGTGCCCCCCACCCCCGGCCTCCAACCACCCTCCGGGGCTCCGGCTGCCCCAGGACACACCAGCCCCACCAACCACAGGACCCAGGCTCCCTCTTCCCTGATGTTCCCGCCACGTCCCAAAAAAGCCCGAGAGTTTCAAGTCTCCCATATTTTCCACACGGTGCCTCCCCCCTCGACCCCGAGATGCCTCCTCTAACTATGGGGCAGGGAGCACAGCACAGCGCCCTGCACCAACATCCCTCCTATGTCACCAACTCAGTGCCAGCAGCCGCCCCCTCACCTAGGTCCTGGGGGCACCCACGCTCACATGCAGGGATTGGAGTTAAAGTGGACAAAATTGTGTCATGAGGCCCAACAGTTCTGTTCAACACTTTCTAGCCTCAGCGACCAAGGCTGGGCAGCAGCCAGACAGATGCCACAGATTCACCACTCTCGACAGTAATGGTGTCGCTGCCGGTGCCGGGCACCGGGCTCGGTGCCACGCCTGCTCACAGGCCGTCTCTCGGGAGGTTCCCCAAAACCCTCGAGGGCACTGTGACTTCTTACTGCTGTTATCAGTATCGATGAACCATCACCATAAATACTTTTCATTTGTGGCAAATGACCGTCTCAGAATCGTTACGACAACAATCAGCAAATCGCTTACATTCGAATGTCACTCTATGCTTGTACTACAGTAAAACATTCGCCTCGTTTTTTAAGCCCCAAACCACCCTGAGTTTTATTTTGGGTGCCAGGGCACTCCTTTTGCCCTGTGAGGAAGTTGAGGCCCAGAGAGGGGGCGAAGTCCTGGTCAGGTGGCGGTGGCCCCAGGATGAGGGCGATGGCCCGGCTCCCTGTCTGGGCAAAAACCCACAGCAGGAGGGCCCTCCGTTTTCCCAGCGCCCCAGAGCCTCGGGGTGACCAGCCACCAGCCTATCCGCTGCACACTGGGCGGATCTGGGCCGATTCCCCTCAGCTCCAGCTGTGGCCAGATACTGACCTTGGGCCGCTTCCACCTGACCGTGGGGCCCGGGGAGCCCTGATAGTACAGCGAGTCATCGGTGGCCGGGAAGTTGGGGTCCTCGAAGAGCACCTTCCTCCGCAGACAGGCCCGCTTCAGGGCAGAATAGTTCTGGTCCTCGTAGGGCTTCACACACGAGAACATGGTGGCCACTGCCCCAGCAGGGGGTGGCGACACAAGGCAGCAGAGAGCGAGGCGGGCACGTGGGTGGCTCCTGAGGTACCTGGGACAACAGGAGGGTGAGAAAATCATCACTTACTGAAGAGACTGGAGGACCCGTGCCCGCTGAGTCAGGGCAGCCTTGGGTAGTGGGCACCCTCCACCCTGTCGCTCAGGCCAGGAGCCGAGGCTCAGAGGCAGGGACAGACACGGCTGCTACAAGCACGGCAGGGACAGGAACCGACTGACCAGACACCTCGTCCTGAATGCTCTCACTTCTGATGCTTGGAGGCAACGTCAGCCTCCAGGCCAACAGGCCATGGGCTCAATCCCAAGGTGTTCGGGGCTCCAGGGCCGCACCCGCCTGCTCCTTCCCTTGTCCCCAAATCCCCCTACACCTCCTAGGGCTGAGTCAGACTCCTGGCCAACTCAGCAGCTCCCTGGCTGCTGTCACACGCACAGGAGAGCAGGGCCACTGCCTCCAAACTCCCCTCCTCCAGACCCTCCCCACTTCATCTAAAGGTCCGTTTCTGCCCCGTGGGGAGGGCGCCCCCCTGTGGCCATTGTTCACATTCATTCCCCGGCCCCGCCCTCCAGCACTGCCTCCCTCACCCTGCTTCCGGAATAAACATCTCCTCATGGCTCCTTAATCCTACTGACCTAACCTCCCCTGAGGCCCAGATCCCTCACTCTGTAGCCTCCCAGTCTCCTACGCCAGACTCTCCCTGATGACTTCGCAGACTTCACTGAGTCTCACTCCCATACAATCTCCGAACAGTCTCATCCGGGCCCCGAGGGGCAGCGGCCCTGGTTGACCCTCCCTCATCCCTGCCCTCCCTCTCCCTCTGGTCCTGGGGCACTGCACCAAGCCGTATTCTGCTCACCTCCCCTGCCTCATGACCCCATACTCAGCCTGGACCTCTCTTCGGTTCCGCCAACCCACCCACCCCGATGAGGGCCCCTGGCGCCCACGGGCACCGATCCCACACTGAACTCCTCATCTCCCTCCACCCCTCCCACAGATTCCCATCCCAGGAAGCAGAACCGCAGGCGCCCATTAGACCAGAAGCCCCAAGAGCAGGGTCAGCTTGGTTGGTTCCCCGTCCGCGTGCAGCCCCTGCACAGAGCCCAGAACAGAAGGAGGCTGTTCCTGTCAGCTGCCTCCCTGCAGCCCCCTTGGGCTGGCAGCCGTGTGCTAACCCAACACAAGGGATATGGGCTGGATGTGGCCAGGGAAGGCCGTGGGAGGAGGGCTCAGGCTGGGGAGCAGCAGCCGGCCTGCTCCTGAGAGGCCCTGACTGATGCTCAGATGGCCAGACATCAGACACACAGCCCCCGTATCTCAGACTCCATCTGGGCTGCTGGCAGAGCTCCATACCCCTGGGTCTGCTGGTCCTGGGGTCTGCCCAGGGCAGCAAACTACCACCCCACCGGGTCATAGGCCCTGGTTTCCCAGCCCCATTGAGGAAAACCAAAGTGAGGTAGGCTGGCTCCTGGGGTAAACACAGGTTTGAGAGCAAGTCTGATGTGGGTACCAGTCCCAATTGCACCTCTCACCTGCTGTGTGGCCTTGAACAGGTCACTCAACCTCTCTGAGCCCCCATTTCCTCAGCTCCACAATAGGAACAACAACATTGCTTTAACTAACTGGAAGATGTATGATAATTAGCCCGAGGCTGAGAAGACTGCTTGGCAGGCCGGAGGGAGGAGAATGAGAAGAGGAGACAAGCCACCTTTCACTACCTACCAAGAGAGAAGCTCCATCCCTCTGACATCTGCCAGCACACCAGCTGGCAAGAGGGCCGTGTGCGGTATTTGCAAACAGTGCTGGCCAAGTCTTTCATTGTTCCCATTTTTCAGAAAAGAAAACTGAGGCTAAGTGAAGGGAGGAGCCTTGGTGGCGTCCCATGGCAGAGTCTGGAATTGAACCCACATCCTTTGGTGCCTTCATCTTGGCCCAGTGATCCTGTAGCACAGAGAAAGGTCCAACGCCACACACCCTGACTGAGCCAGCCTCACGGGAAGGGAAAGGGGAGGGATTTGAGGGGAAAGGGAAAAGCAGGAAGGGCAGAAGGTGAGATGGGTGGTCAGTATGGGATCCGGATGGACGGCAGGGAGATCAGAGGGTTTTGGGTCCCTGCCTGGCGAGTGCCAAGGACACATGGCAACCTCACCTTCTGCTCTACATCCATACCGGGCCGGCTCCGCTGCTGTGTGACCTCACACTTAGTGTCTCTGGCCATCCCTCGGCCAGGAAGGCCCAGAACCCGGCCCACTCTCACCCAGCCTCCCAGTGTTAGAGGCCTGAGGGAAAGAGAAGAGGGAAGCCTCAAGAGAGCCAACCCCTGGGCTTCTGGCAAATGGCCAACCAGGAGAGTTATTAGCATCACAGTTTCCGGAAGGGCCTGCTCAGGAAGCAATTAAAGCTGCAAGAATTAGATCAAGGAAGCTGAGAGCAGGATCCCAGAAATTAGCTCTAGCAACTCCATGTTCAGAGCCCAGAGGGCCCAGAGCTGGGGAGCAAGCTGCCCGAGGTTACACAGTCAAGCTCCCGGAGAATAAGGGTTCTGGTGGCCTTCTAGGCCACACCATGGTGAACGCTCCCCGGGAGGACAGAAAGGAGGTGGGGGCAAAGAGAGGGGAGCTTGGCTGGGCCCAGGCCAGGAGAACGGGGGCCAGGCCTGGCTGAAGGTCCACCCCAGCTCGGCCATCTCTCCAGCCGCATCCCTGCCAGCAAGGCTGCTGCTGGCCTACCAACGCCAGGTTCTTCTGGCCCCAGCCTTTGCACACACGGGACCTCATGGCAACTGTCCTCCCACACCTTCTGAGGGCCCCAAGGTCATCTCCCTTTCCACCCACTGGGTCAACAACCCCACGGGGTCAAAGTCAAGAGCCTCTGAGCTTTGCCCTCTCCTGTGCAGACATGAGCACTGAAGGCCGTGGACAAACCGGGAGTCAGGAGAGCTGGCTCTCAAACCCAGGGGCTCTTCCCTCTGGGCCTGAGCTAGGAGAACGGCACTTCTGGTCTCTGGACATCTTCACACAGTGTGCAAGCTGGCATTAACAGGAAAGCCCGAGCTTCCCCACTGCCTTCAGCCCGTCCTGTTCCCTCCGCACCTGCCCAGCTCACCCCACCCCTACCATTCATTCTGCATGCCAAGCTACAGCGCTAAGAGCTCCAGGTGGTTCCGTAGAGCGTAGAGCCTTAGGCAGGGCCTCCCCACACACTGTCCCTTCCCTGCTCACCTGTCACAGCTCAGCCCAAGGACCGCCCCTCCCCTCTCCCCCCCACAGTCCTGGAACCCCTGCGACAACACCACCACATCGTCCCCCACCTGCACAGGACTCGTCCATCCCCCCAGCCCAGCACACCCAGCTTCTCTGTCCCCCCAAGGGTCCAACAATGGGGGGCGGATAAAGTCAATCTATACTGAAGGAGCCGACACAGGTGAAGGAGGAACCTCTTCTGTGCGGGGGCAGGGGGGGCAGGCTCGAAGAGCAGCGGGGACCACCAAAGGTATTAGCTTTCCGTGTGGGAGCCACACCAGCACTTAGGGCTCCTGAGGGCAGGGCCTGCCCATTCCCGCTGGGCCAGGCCTCCAGGCCTCTCACTCTCCCCCTCCCGCCCACTCCCGCTGGCTGTGTGCCAGCCGGTCTCCACACCCCTGCTGTCCCCAGGGGCATCATGGCCGCCACCCAGGCTCCCTCTGCAGCAGCCAGTCCTTCTCTGGCTCTTGACAGAGCACTGGCTTTATTTCCTAATGTCCTCTTATGCTGTGCGACCCTGGATAGGCCCCATCACCTCTCTGGTCTGTGTGGTCCTTGCCTGGAAGGAAGAGCTAACGGGCCAGGGTCTCTGGGAGCATCAGAGGAGACACGGCCGCACAGAATGCCCGGTATTCCCGAGGGAGGCCACTGCTGGCGTCAGGGGTACCCCAGCGCATTTCCACACCCCTGCCAGGAGGGAAATGACAACTCAAGGTCCCCATCCCCAAGGGACTTCATGTGGTGTGGCTAGTGTGGCCAAAAGACACAAGGCAGCAGGGAACAGGTCATTCAGAGATTCCGGCAAGAGCGATGCCAGGAGGCCTTCATAGAGGCCAGGCCCCAGAAGCCGGCCATTCTTTAGGAGACAAAGGACCCTCCAGACAGAGGGAACAGCTCAAGCCAAGTCTCAGTGGCAATAAAGTGCAAGGTCACCCAGACCCAGCCCGGCATGGTGGGGCCCGCGGACAGAGCATGGGGCTGCTAAGTGGGCACAGAACAAGGGTCTGAGAGCACTCACCAGGGAGCTCAGAGCGACCAGTGCGGGACAGGCCTGTCGGACCTGAGCTCCAGTCCTGACTGTACCACTCAGCGCTGTGCATCTTCAGGCAAGGCGTGAATCCCTCTGAGCGGCCTCTGTCAGACCTACCTGATTGTAGCTTCTCAGGTGACTGGAAAAGAAAATGGCATCGGCCCAGGCCTGCCCTGCAAGACTCTGTCCTCACCTTGGAAATGGTATGGACCTGCCTCCAGGAGGCTGCAGCCGGCCCGCTGTTCCCTGGGCCAGTGGGAGGCGGTATAGACCACCCAGCTGTGCACGGGGTGGGGTAAGGGCTCCTCTTGCCGGTCACACTGAGCCAACGGGGCTGTGGGCAAGGGGCCTTCCCTGAACGCTGCAGTCACCACAGCCAGGGAAGGACAAGAGACTCGTCCCATTCTATAGATGAGAACATCGAGACAAGTGTCCAAAATCTGCAGCCCATTGGCTGGATCCCAAGCTTCCAGACTCCCTCTCATACCGGGGCTTCCCAAGACAGGGCCCTGGATTAACACCTGCGCATGTACTCTGACGTGGCAGTAAAGACGTCAGAAAGCTCTGTTGCCCCTGTGGGGCTCTCTCCAGGACTCCCTCCGAGAGCGAGCTCAGTTCCGTCTAACGGGCTCTGGTCCACCCGCTTGACTGGAGAAGACCTCAGCAGACACCAGCGCCTGGCAGAAAGTGAACGGCTTTTTCTGCTGTTTTTACTTTAGCACCAGTGGCTTTGGACTTGTGGAGAGTAATAATGACTTTCCATTTAGTAGACACACAGTTTCCTTTAAGAAATATTAAGGAAAAAGGAAGTTGATTTAAAGAAAACTATGAAGTTTACAGTGGTGTGGGTGGAGGTGGGGGGCGGGGGACCTGGAGCCCTGGAGGGCAGGGGTACAGTTGAGGAAGGAAGAGGGTGGGGGGGTCGCACTGCAGTTAACAAGACCCATCACAAAGCTCTAATAACTTAGTGTGGTACTGGGCACAGCGGAGACAAAGGACCAATGGAACAGAACAGAACAGAATAAAGAGTCCAGAAAAAGGGCCACAAGTAGGACACTTGATTTATGGCAAAGGTGACACCACAGTGCTATGGGCCAAGGATGGTCTTCTCAATGAATGGTGCTGCATCGACTGGGTTATCCAGGTGGAAAAAGATTCATCTTGACCCTTGCCTCCCATTCTACACACAAAACAATTCCACACAGATTGCAAATCTAACCAAAAGGATAAACGATAAAGCTTCTTGAAGAAAACATGAGAAAAAGAGCACGCCCAAATGGCCAAAGAAGAAGAAAAAACCCTCGACTTCACGAGTCATCAAAGAAATGCAAGTTAAAACCAGCACGAGAGGGGTGCCTAACGGGCTCGGCTGGTAGAGCACGGGACACTTAATCTCAGGGTCGTGCGTTCAAGCCCCATGAGGGAATGGAGCCTACTTAAAAAAATAATAAAATGCCAAGAAGACACCACTCCACCCTCACCAGAATGGCTACAGTGAAAACCACACGCACACACGCCCTCCTACGTGTACAGCTTTTCGGCCCTGGTGGTGGAAGGTCTACACTGGTAAAACCACTTTGCCCAACTGTCTGACCATATGTATTAAAGCTGAACAAATGCATCGTTAGCAGTTCTACTCCTAAGTATATACCAAACAGAAATGCATGCACACGAGGCACCTGGGTTAAGCGTCTGCTTTCAGCTCAGGTCATGATCCCAGGGTCCTGGGATCGAGTCCTCTGATGTGGGGCTCATCAGGCTCCCTGTCCAGCAGGGAGTCTGGTTCTCCCTCTCCAACTGCCCAACCCCCACCCCAGCTCATGCCCTCTTTCTCTCTCTCACTCTAGCTCAAACAAATAAATAAAATCTTTAAAAAAAAAAAAAAAAAGAAGAAGAAGAAGAAGAAAAAGAAAGAAAAGAAGTGCATGCCTATATTCACTGGAAAACATGTACAAGAACGTTTACCACAGGAGTGTTTGTCAAAGCTGAAAATCAGAAAAAAAAAACCCAATGTCCCTCAATAAAAGACAGGATAAAGACGGTGTCACAGCAAAATAGTATCCGGCAACAAAAATGAGCGAATTACTGCCACACACAGGGCCCCAGGTGGGCCTCACCAGGGTGACAGTCAAGAGAAGGAATACTGCCGCCCCATTTGCATAAAACTGAAAAGCAGGCATAACCCATTTGTGGTAAATACAAGGCAGAAAGATGGCTGGCGTTGGCAGCAGTGACTGCCAGGGCCCGAGGGGCCTTCTGGAGATCTGAGAATCCAGCTTCTGGTGGTGGGGAGAGGCTGTGCTCACTCTGCTGGATGCCTGTGGTTTATGTGCTGTTCCACCCGGCAGTCATGCTGTTCCACAAGGCAGTTACGCTTTCATAAAATGTTCAACCAAACAGCCAGCACGATGGCGCTGGTAAGAAGGGCTGGCTAAATCGAGTGCTCCCGATCCTGCCAGTTCTGGGCCCCTGTCAAGCCAGACACTCCGTATCTGGAGGGTCCTGCCTGGCACCCACGGTGGGCCGAGCAGGGTGGGGAGCAGGGAGGGAGCCCCAATCCTGGCCTGGCCTTGGGACATACAGGTTGTGTGACCTTCTGCAGGCCTCATCCTCCTCCTTCCAGAACGCTGTGGTTTTGACACCAGGAGTGCTCCAACCCAAAAGAGGGTCCCACAAGGTGAGGGTAGCACCCCCATACCCCAACCTGGGCACACGCCTCTAGGGTTTCCTCTCTGAGAAGGGGGTGCAGCCAGGAACCCCAGGAGATATCCCTGGTGCTCAGGGCAAGGAGCTGGGCTGACCCAGAGTGGCAGCCGGGGGTGGGGAGGAGGTCACAGGCAAGGCTCACCGGAGCCTAGCACCGGTGCCTAACGCCAGCCAGAGACCGGGCTCTTTCTGAGGCGATGGAGAAGTGAGAAGGGTCTGAGCAGGTGAGGGACTAGAGATCCAACTGGCTGCCATATGGAGAATGCACTAGCAAAGTATGAGGCTAGAGCAGAAAAACCAGAAGGCAGGCCACGGGACTTGAAATGACAGACTCCTGTGTAAACGGAGAGAAGGCAACATCTAGAGCTTCATGAGAGGGAGACAACTCTTCTTGGTGAGAAGCCGGCTGTGGACGTGAAAGGGAGAACTTGGGAAGGCCTGCTGGGGGTCCCCCCCTCTGAGTTGGGATTCCCCACATGCCATCATGTAGGTGCCCATTGTGCAGCATGGGCCCGGCACAGTGGGCTTCATCCAGTGCCAGCCGAAGGAGCCAGGGATGCCCCACACCCACAGCCCAGCCACCAGAGCCCCCCATCTCCCCTCCTCGGCCTCCCACTACACCCCACTCCAAGCAACAGGGCCCCCCCTCCCCTTCACCGCATGGTCAAGGGCAGGCCGCACAGCTGCGTCTCATAATTCAGGGGACACAGACAATGCCGATGTGCAGATCTGTGCTGACAGCCGTTCTGGGCTGGCCCTGAGCTGACAAGGAGGGTCAGAGCCTCACCGCTGTCTCAGGGGAGGCAAGGACAGACAGACATGACACAAACCATGAACTAAGCCAGACACTTAGCAGTCAGCACTCCCAGGGGGAAGGCATGATGTAGGCTGGTTTACAGGGATGGGAAGAACAGCGGTATCTCTTCAAGATGGAACCAGAGCAAACCAGAGCAGGGCTTGAAGGCCAGGCCAGACCCGCACGGGGCGGGCCAGCAGGACCCACTCAGTCCAGGTGGAAGGAAGGCAGGAGAGCGTGGAGGGAGAACTGGAAGTCCCCAGTGTAGAGCAGGGTTGGGGGGTGAGAAAAGCTGGCAGGACCAGCTCTGCCGGGCTGGGACACCAGGATGCCAGGCTTGGGCTCTTACTGAGGGCACAGGGTAGCCAAGGAGGGGCAGAGGGGTGAGACGGAGGGGCGGGTGCTGAGGAAAGGGGCTGAGGCCGTGGCCCAGGCAGGGACAGGACAGATGCCAGGGAGGGCCCTGGAAAGGGAGAGCCCCAGAGTTTGGTGACTGCCTGCTTGTCTGCGTGGCTTTGGCTCTGTCCATGTATGCCCCCACTTTTCTCCCGCAGCCCACTCCCACTCTCCTCTTGCCCCCCCCCACCAGCTATCACTAGCCAGCTCCAGGCGTATCTCTGGGTTACCGTGGGTGTACTCTGGTCTCCTGCGTGTACTGGGTGCTGAGGAAAGCATGGTGGGTGGGGGAGGGAAAGTGCATGAGGAGGGAGAGCTGGGCCACAGGTTCACGATCCGGTTCACGATCCAGTTCACGATCCGGTTCACGATCCAGTTCACGCTCCGGTTCACGCTCCAGGTCACACTCCGGGCTCCAGCAGCAGCACCAGGGGGCCAGGCCCAGTGAGTCACTCCAGCCAACGCGCCAGGCGGCCTGGCACCAAGGCTGGGAAATCCTGTCTTTCTTCTCCACTCCCCAACCCCCTATCTTTCCTGTGTCCAATCCCGTCCCCACCCAGCTGCAGGGATCTTCTGGAACACAGACACCCAAGCAAGTCACCCAGTGCTTGCAGCTATGGACGGCCTGGAGAGAGCAGAGCCAGGCACGTGTGGGGCACAGGCCTCTTTCTGGTACTGGGGCGCTGATGAACCCCCAGCAGAGCCCGTGAGGGAAGAGCCAGCTTTGGGCTGGCTCTCTGTGTGGTTCCGGCTTTGTCGGAGGCCTCTGCCCCACAGCTAGCTGTTCCTCGCTGGGCCTTGGGTCTCCCCACAGGGTGTCGTGAGGAGGCCGGGAATCTCGGCCAGCAGGCATAGCTGGGAGAGATACCTCCAAAAGGAGCATTCCAGCCTGGGCTCTGCTGGGCCTAGGGCAGGGACAGGAAGAAGCCACACTCATGCAGGCAGGGGCTCTCCTGGGCAGGGCATGGGCTCCAGGCAGGGCAAGCGGCGAGCTCACCTGGTGGGGGCACTAAAGGTCACGCATCCCAAGATGCCCAGGGCAGCTGATCACCCTACACTGGAGCTCCAGACCCCAAACCACATCCTGTGAGAAGGTGCTGGAGGGAGAGGCAGATGCAGCAGAGCCCACCCTCCCTTCCCCTCAACCCCCACCAGGGGCTGCTTCCTGTCTGATTTGGGTGGGGGTGATGCTGGGAGGCTCTGCTCACAGGTACTGCTCACTCCCCACAAGGGAAACACCCTGACAAAGTGAGACCCCAGCAGGTTACTGAAGCCACCTCGGCTCCACTGTGCTGTGTGACCACAGGCAAGCCCCTACCCTCTCCGGTCTACAGGTTCTCCCTACTGAATGGTTGGGGAAGAGGACACTTCCTGCTTTTTTCAATGTGCTGGGTTTGTCACCATGACAGCCTCTTTTCCTTCCAGAACAGGCAGTCTGCTTCTAGCACCAGGTGCCTCCAAGATTCAAGGTGGAAACCTGCTGGGCTGATACCCGTTTCTCAGACAGGGAAACTGATGCTCCATTCCTAGCTCGAGCTCCTGCACAACCTCTGTACTATTTTCTTTTTTCTTTTTTTTTTTTTTAAGATTTTATTTATTTATTTGACAGACAGAGATCACAAGTAGGCAGAGAGGCAGGCAGAGAGAGAGAAGGAAGCAGGCTCCTGCAGAGCAGAGAGCCTGATGTGGGGCTCGATCCCAGGACCCCGGGATCATGACCTGAGCCGAAGGCAAGGCTCCAACCACTGAGCCACCCAGGTGCCCTCTCTGTACTATTTTCATTGCAGATGAGGTCGAGGGGCTTGGGAAGAGATGCACTGGGGACCAAGCCGGGAGCCTGTCTCCTGTCAGAGCTCTACTCTGCCTGGCCCTTCATCCCTCCCTCAAGCAAAGACAGTGATGCCCCACTCATCAGCCCCTGGGAGTTCACCTTCCAACCTTCCCCCACACCTGCCCCGTGCCTGGTCAAGGGGGAGAGGAGTTGGAGAGGGGGGTGCTCTGCCGGGAGGTCAGCCCAGTTGAGGAGAGACACAATGCCCCTGGTACCGAGCCGGGAAATCTGTTCTAAAAGGGCATGGATTCAGGCACACAGGGCATGAAAGGCTCATGGAGGAGGAGGCATCTAAGCGGGATCTCAAGTGGGGGGCTGTAATTTCAAGAGGTGGAAATGGAAAGTTAGGAGGAGGATGGAACATTCTGGAAGGAAGAAACCATTTAGGCAAGGCTGGAGGACGGGGTGCAGGGGAGAGGAAGAGGGAAGAGGGGGCTAGCAGAGGAACACTGCCACAGCCGAGTTACAACAGTTCGAAAGCCAGGCTGAGAGCCCTCAGGAGTGTGCGGTGAGACGAGCCCAGCTCCTGCATGGCTCACAGCAAGGCGGGACCACGGGAAGGCCACGACACCAGCAGACAGACCAGACTATAGAAAACAGCCACTGAGGCAAACGCAGGGCCCATAGGGCCATGGCCTTGGCTGTGGGGACAATATGGAGACCCACACTGCGGCAGTATCTGCAGCACGCAGGCCAGGACTCTCTGGCTGAGGCTGTCCGTGGGGCAGTGGGAAGCCCACGCCCCCTTCTAGGATGGCAACCACGTCCCCGGGGGGCGGCGGTTGGCAGCACCCGCAGCGTCAGTGGATGGCTGGGCACCAGGTCACGTGCCCGCCCATGGCAGCCTCCAATGCCCAGGCCGAGGACCAATCAGAGCCTTCGAATGTCCCCTCCACATCCTTACCCTCATCCTCAGGTGAGGAGACAGTTACCCTTTTTGTGCCTCAGAGTTCTCGTCTATAAAATGAAGGTCTTCTGCTCTCCTGGACCAGTTCCCAAAACACCTCTACTCCAGGCAGGATTAGCCTCACTGGCCTTACCAAACTTATCTGCAAAATGGGGCTCCCGCCAGGCCCCAGCCCTCACGGGATGATGGTGGGGATCAGGAGACCCTGAACAGCACTGGGTTTGTTGAACGAATGTCTGCAATGAGCTGTCCACCATTCTGAAAGGCCTAACCTACTGTCGGGGGCAGGACAGGGTCTGGTCACTGGGGCAACCCGTGGGGACAGGCCAACACGTTCCCCTCTTCCAAACAGCCCTGAGCTCTGGCTGCCATGGTCTCAGGCTGGGCACTAGGGCCAGATGTGTGGCAGCCCCAGGCTCAGCCCATAAAAGCTCCTGGGCTGCGGGGGGTGGGGAGGAGACTAACACAGGGTGACCGCCTGGGGGAAGCCAGTGGGTGCCATGGGCACCCAGGAGGGGATCTCTCAGAATGGCCTGCAATGAGCCTGTGTGGCAGGCTCACTAATGCCAATCCCCCCCCATATCAGTGTCCTAACTGCTGGAACCGGAGAATGTTCCCTTATACAGCAAAACAGACTTTGCGGATATGATTAAGGGTCTCGAGTTGTGGAGATCATCCTGGCATATCCAGGCGGGCCCTCAATGTGATCACAGGTGTCCTTATACAAGGGAGGCAGAGGGAGATGTGACCCCAGAAGAGGACCAGAAACTGGAAGAGATAAGGAACAGTCACCCACAGAGCCTCCAGAAGGATCTGGCCTGCCAACACCATTTTAGTCCCCTAAGACAACTCGGACTGCTGACCTCCAAAACCCTAAGAGAATAAATTGGGTGTTGTTTTAAGCCACAGTGTTCACTGTTACAGCAGCAAGAGGAAACGAATACTGATCCTGGAGAAGACGTGGGTAGGCATGCGTGTGGCCTCACACCTCTTTCCTGCTCAAGGGAGTGAGTGCACAGCTAGCAAGGGAGGGTGAAGTTCTTACACCCTGAACTGCTTCAATGTAAAACAAAGTCACCCCAGACTTCAGTGTCGTAGTTCCTACTGCTGGTCACAAAACACTCAGGGTGTGCCTCACCCTGACCAGAGTAAGTCACCCAGTGTCAGGCAGCACCCAGTGGCAGGAGGGCTCTGTGGCACAGCGCAAGGTCCTGTGGCCATCCCTGAACACAGCCATTGAGGGAAGGTGAGCACGGGCTTCATCTGCTCTGGCCACTAGCCCCTTCTCCCGCAAGCCCACATGCCCCGCTGTGGCAGAAAGCGACAGGCCACCCCAGCCCCAGCCACTGGCACCCTCATATCCCAGGGCAGGTAGAATGGGGAGCAGTAACTCAGGCCGTACAGCAAGCAAATGCTCACATTCCACTAGCTTCCTGTGTCCGAGCCTAAGGGTCACCTTACTGGATTAGAATCCCAAAGGGACTTAGCCCGTTTTGCCTTTAGTAAGCAGGGAAAAGCAGGGCGTAAGGCCAAGGGAAGCCGGCAGCCTGGCCCAACCTGGCCTAACCGAATGCAATCCTGGAGTGTCACCATCAACCCAGGGAGGACAAGGGGCAGAAGAGCTCCCTGGGGGACTTGAGGGCTGGAGGGAAGGAGCCCATATTCTCACTTGAGAATATGGGAGCAGGGGGAGGGAGGTGAGAAGACTAGCTGCAGATGAAAAGACTCCCCATCTGGACAGACAGACTCTCCATCTGTCTGTGCGGCCCCAACTGGGGAGCTGGAGAGCTGCTCTCAGCGGCTGGGGTAGCCCAAGGCCTGCTGCTGAGAGCTTTTTGTATGACTCTTCAGGGACAGAAGACTCTGGGAGGCCCAGGGACTTGGCTGGGTAGATAGACACAGGGCTTCTGAGCCCCTCATAGCTCTCCTCACCTCGTGAAGGGGGCGGGGCAGGGGCGCTTCTACTTCCAAGGGAGAAAACCCTTTTCCTATTACCCTTCTCCCAAAGTTGGCCCCTCTTTACTGTGGATGCTATCCCTCAGGGAAGAAGGCACTAAGTGATAGCAACAGTTAATTACACTTGACCTTGAACAACAGTGGTGGCTGGGGCAGGCATTAGGGGTGCCGATCCCCCCAGTCAAAAATCCACATATAACTTTTGATTCCCCCCAAAACTTTACTAACAGCCTACTGTTAACCAAAGCCTTACCAATAGCATAAACAGCGATTAACACATATCTTGTTTGTCGTATTATATACTGTAATCTTACAATAAACTAAGCTACAGAAAAGAGAATGTTATTAAGAAAATCATAGGGAGGAGAAAACACATTTAAAGTACTGTATTATAAAAAAATCCACATACAAGTGGACCCATGCAGTTTGAACCTATGTTGTTCAAGGATCAACTGTACTATTAATTATAATGGCTATCAAACACCAGTTTGCATACATACTTCAAGCGACACGATCTACTTTCATCACCACCGTCCCGAATCCCTATCATTAGGCAGCATTTATCTCTGGGCACAGGCAAGGGCAGAGCCAGTCTCAGAGAAGCCAGCACACAAGGCCAGGCCCCGCAGGTAGGAGGTGGTGGAGAGAGGCTTCGAGGTGCCCTCGAGGGCTCCGAGGAGGCGTCCTGTTCAGGGACCAGAGCTTCAGGGCTGTCCCGAGAACCTGTGGGGAAGGCAGAAGCAGCCCAAAGCCTGGAAGCGGGGTCCTGAATGTTACCCCCAAGAGCCCACAGTCTTCCCACAGCCAACTTCCATCTCACTGACTTCCCCCAGTGGTGGCCCCATCTCAAAAGGGGCTCTCGACCCACACTCCCTCTGCACGGGGTCCCTGCACAGCCCTGGTGCATCCCCCCATTTGCAGCGCCCCTGCAAGGGGAATCTCTATCAGAACCCCTTCTCCAGGCCAAACCTAGCCCTGGGTGGGGGGCTGGGCAGAGGAGAGGCAGGGGAGCAGGGAGGGGGCCTCTGCCTGCTGTGTCCTCCTCCTCGCTGGCCCCCACTGTAACTCAACCATCACAAAGCCGAAGATGGGGGACAATTCTCAGATGCACATCGGACCATTTAACGCCCCCCCCCACAACCCAGGCCTTCTCCCTGGACCTGCAGTGCCCCGCCCTTTCTCTTCTGCTTGGTGAACTTTTCAGCCTTTGAGACCCAGCACCACTGTATCTGCAGGGAAGTCTCCCCCAGCTCCCAGGCAGGTTCCTGCACTGGGGTTGACCCATCTGCCCCACCAGTCTAAGGGAGGCTCACTCGGCAATGACCCCACCTCACTGTCCTGGCACCCAGCTCTGGTCTGACCTTAAGCAGGCGCAGCTGGATCCACCTGACCCTGCCCAGTCTCCTCAGCCAGGAGCAGCAGCCAGGCCTCCCCACCCCTACCCCAGGACTCTGGGGACCAGAGCAGGGACCAGGACCAAAAGATCCTGAGAGGTCTCAATCCTTTCAGGAAAACACAGTGGTTTCCCCCATGAGGCCTCACACTGAGGGTTGGCTGAGCCCTACTCTCAAACCCCTCTCTTCCAGGAAGCCTACCCAAACCACCAACCCCCCACCCCAGGATATTAGGAATACTTGGCCTCAGCCCTTCTCTCTCCAACGCTAGTACAGGAAGAAGATTCTGACTTGAGAGCCAAGCTGACCCACCTTCAAATTCTGGCTTAGGAGCCCTGAGAAACAAGGTGGCTCACTGCCCCCTCTACCCTACCCTCCTCATCCAGTGAGGGCCCAGGGGCTGAATCCCTCCAGGAAGTGAAACCTGGACAGACTTGGCACCTGTTCATGATCTTCTGTCCTACTTCACCTGTGGACCCCAGGCAGGTCTCCCCAGGTCCCCAACTCTCAGGGGTGGAAGCAGGATCAGAGAAGCCCAAGATCCATTCTCTCCCAAATCTCCCCTCCTCCCCCGGCCCCCTCTGACACACCCAAGCCCAGCAGCCCAAAAAGAAGAAAGGCCGCCATCCAACCTGCCAGGAGGGTCGGGAAGGGAACTGGCCTTGGCCCTGCCCTTTCCCAAGCTTCCAGCGCCGGGGCTGGGGGGACATCCAGGTGGGGTTGCGAAACGGAACCCACGGCGGAGGGCTGGGAAAAGAACAGGAAAGGGTAATTGTGAGGAAGAGAAGCGACAGTCAAGTCGGGGAGCGTTAAACCTCAGCGCATCGGAACTAAGAATCTGGCTCCGGAGCACCCACCGAGGAGGAGGTGAAAGAGGCCCCCGGCCGCGAGGTGGGGATGGCGGTGGGCAGGAGCCCTGGGGGCGGGGGCGGCTCGTGGAAACCCCCCGCCCCCGCCTGGGGCCTCAAGGCCCGCGCTCACCTCTTCCTCCCCTGCCTGCGGGATGCGCACCCTCACACCGATTCGTGCTCACCGGGCACGCACCGGCCGGCGCTGCACCCGCACACACACCTCCGAAACACACACGAACACGCGCGCTCGCACACACCTCCCTCTGCGCAGCTCCTCCTACCTGCCGCGCCGCCGCCGCTCGGGCAGGACTCGGACGCTGGGCGCCGCGCGAGCACGGGAACCCGGACTGCACGGGCCTCCCGCTCCGGCCGGGGGATCCCTCCGGTGCTGGGCGGGGGCTCGAGCTCGGACTCCCGGGCCCGGCCCGCCCCGCCCGGCGGCCTCCGCCCGCCCCGCCCCGCGGCCTCCGCCCATTTGGGGACAGAGGCGTGGTCTCCAGCCGGGCGGGTGGGCCAGGATTGCTGCGCAGGCGAACTGGCGCCGTGCGGCGGGGCGAAGCGGCGGGGAGGTGGCAGCCGAGTTCCCGCTCCGGGATAGGAGGGGGACTCTGGGCCAGCGCGGCTCGGCTCGTTCAGGTCCCCGCTCTCCCTCCCTCCCAATTTCGCACTGTCAGCCGTTGTGTATCTCCGGGAGCCCCCCGCCCCAGGGCCGAGCCCAGGTGTGCCCGAGGGTTGTGTGCCAGTTCCGCGGAAGACTTGCAGGCCCGCCGAGCTTAGGGCATGCATCTTGTAGAGAGCCATGCAAGGGTCGAAACAGAGGGCTGGGGAATGAGGAACTTGAAGGGGCGCGTACCCCTCTCTTCCCCACCTCCAAGGTTCGGGACG
This sequence comes from Enhydra lutris kenyoni, assembly GCF_002288905.1. Taxonomy (NCBI): domain Eukaryota; kingdom Metazoa; phylum Chordata; class Mammalia; order Carnivora; family Mustelidae; genus Enhydra; species Enhydra lutris. The sequence continues at coordinate 196,544 of NW_019154236.1, forward strand.
AGGAGGGGGAATCTAGAGCCCCGGGAGGCACACCCTGATGCGGAGAGCTGGCCCCAGGCGCACAGTGTGCCTTTATGCGTGCTGTAAGAGGACTGCAGCAGGAGCGGCATGTTTCTGGAGTAAGGTTGAGAAGATCTGTGAAATGCCCAACCGCGGCACACAGTAGGGGCGCAGGGCTCCGGGCAGACCTGCCAGCCTGATCTGTGCCAGCCCACTTTGCAGATGGAGAAACTCCGGCCCACTCACCGGGGTTCTCAGTCTCGGTTAATGATCTCACCAACGTCTCAGGCACTCGGACTGTCCGGCCACCACAGCACAGTCTCTGTCCCAGGCCTCGCAGATATTTCTCCCCGGGATGCAGCTCCAGCCCCGCCTCCTCTGCCCCCCTACCCACTCCCCACCCCCGCATCGTCCCTGTCCATGCAAGGGAACTTTCAAAGATGCAGCTATGATGACGGGCCACCCTCAGAATATTGTTTCAAAACAGCCCCTGTGACTGACTTCCCCACTCACACCCCATTGTTCGGCCTGTGTCCTGGCTGCCACCTCCCCAGACCCTCAGGGCTCCGCTCGAGGCCGCCGCCTCCCCCACCCTTAGACCTTGTTTATGCAGCTCAGCGGCGGTCTGAGACGCTCTTCCTTCCCTCTCCAGGAGGAAAGTGCTGATAATCAGGCCCCCAGTGCCAGGGACTCCATCACCAAGCCCCACCCCCACCTCCCCACTCCAAAGCCCCACCCCTCCTTCTTCGGCGTTCCCACCCAGTTGTTTGTGCTTCCTCCTTGGCGGTGACCTCTCGCAGCCTCTCTTATAATCCGTGTTGGAGCCTTGACCTCCCTGGGAGGTTGAGGCTGATTCTGGAGAAGATAGTAATACTAGGGGAAGCCCGGCCGGCCGGCTCCAGTGCTCACTCTGCCCATCCCTGGCTGCGTGATCCAGGCAAGTCCTCTGTCCCCTTTCCTGCCTGTAAACTGGGCTTCTTGGGGAAATGTGTGATGGTCCCCCCAGGCAAATTGTCAGGCCCCTATTGCCAGTTATGCAGGGTGCCCAGTCATGTCTGAGAAAACATTCGCCTCAGCCTGCAAAACAGTGAATGTTGGGTCCCCTTGTGTTTTCAGAGCGTTGGAACCACCATAAGTGTCAGGTGTTGATCCCAAGCTTGAGTTCGGAACTCACTGCCTGGGCTCCCATCGGTAGTAGGACCCAGGCCCAGTCACCCATCTCTCTGCTTCCATCACCTCCCTACAGAAACAATCTGGTAGCCTTCACATCACGGGGGTGTGAGAATTAAATGTGCCATTCCTGTGAAGCCCCTAGAAAGGGCCCTGGCTCAGAGTAAGTGCTTGGCACAGTCGAGCTGATGCTATGTTCATCCCATCCAACCCCCTCATTTTGGGAAGACAGTGGGTCCTGAGAAGCAGAGATATGTACACATGATTAGTTAGAAGCCTAGGCATTCCAGAAGGTCAGAACTGCAAGGGCCCACTCTGAGCCCATCCCTGGCAGTACCCACCTTCTCTGACAGATGAGGAGAGAGGCCTAGAGAGACGGTGACCCGTCCAGGGCGCCCATCACATTTGGGGGTTGGAGGAGGCACCGGCCCTGCTCTTGTAGGGGTGTGATGAGGGAGGGGGGTGGGTTGTTGTGTATGGTCTGCAGACAAGCCAGGAAGAACCTGGTCTCCCAGCAAGCTTGAGGAAGGGGTGGGGCTCTACTGGGGCTTTGGTGGCTCTCAGTCTTTGTAAACTGAGTCATTGACAGATGCCATCATGGGACCTGCTGTGTAGGTGCTTTTCCCATTAAATTCTCACAGCCAGCCTCTGTAGGAGCCCTCATTAGACCCATGAGCCTCAGGGAGATGCCCCAGTCACACAGTCGGGAAATGGTAGTACTGGGATCGACACCCACCCTGTCTGACTCCACTCTTGTGCCCTCCTCCTCCTCTTCTTCTCTGCCCCAGGGAAAAGCCACCTCTCTAGACCCCTTGACTGGCAAGCCAATCTGCTTGCATCCCCCTGTAAGTGGGAGCTCATTCCCTCACAGGGCAGCTCTTTCGACTCCTCTTTTAAGAGTCTTTTGTCCCCTAAAGTTGACCCACCGCTCTCTCCATAGTTCTGTGGGTCTCCATACCCCCCATCTCACCAGAGCCTGGGCACAGAGTCCTCTCTGCTCCAGTCCAGAACACCCTTATCTTGACTGCTCCTGTGTGTAACAAGGGTTCCCAGGAGAAGCTCTTACAATAAAAATAATTTCTTTCAAAAATCTCAGCAGATCTAATTGGCTAGGTATTGTTTGAGAAGTCTGGAGGAAGCACCCCAGCGTGGGGAGTGGCTGGTGTCTTGGCTGGAAAGGATTCAAATAACCATGTCGACCAGTTCCCCTACTCCCATCTAGCCAAGGGGTTGTAGAAAGGATTGCAGCCAGGGATTGTAGGCCAAGGACTGTAGGGAGAGAGATGAGTCAGACAGAGTTTTCAGATTGGGAAGAGTCGCTAACGGTATTCTCCCGAGAGTACAGGAAATGGGAGGGTCACAATGGGCTTCCAGCAGACACATGGAAAATGGTGACACAGAGGACAAGATGATGTTTCAGTTGCTCTTAATCCCAGAACTCTCTGAAACATTGTCTATATTTTGCTAGTATCCTGGATTTTCTTAAGAGCCAGCTAGAACCAAGTGGGATTCATTCCAGGAATGCAAGGTTGGTTTAACATTAGAGAATCTGCTAATAGCGTTAGCTTGCTAGGGCTGCCGTCACAAAGTACCCCAAACTGGGCAGCTTAGACAACAGAAACGTATTGTCTCACAGTTCTGGAGCCTAGGAATCCAAGATCGGGTGTCATTAAGGTTGGGTCCTTCTGAGGGCTGTGAGGGAGAATCTGTTCTGTGCCTTCCTCCTCATTTCTAGCAGTTGGCTGGCAATCTGTGGCATTTTTTGACTTGTAAACACAACACCTTGATCTACATTTTCATGTTCACATGCGTTTTCTCTGTGTGTGTCCACCTCTGTGTCCAGAATTCCCCTCTTAATAAAAACACAAGTCATATTGGATCAGGGTCAATCCTAATGTCCTCATTTCTTGATCACCTTTTTAAAGACCCTATTTCCAAGTAAGGTTACATTCTGAGGTTCTGGAGGTTAGACCTCAACATCTTTTGGGGGACCCAAGTGAACCCATAATAAACATGTGCCATATTAATGAATCTAGGAGGAAAATCATATAATATTCTCTATGGATGCCAAGAAAGCCTTTAACAAGATTCAATGCCCATTCATGATAAAAATACTCAGTGAAATAGGAAGTGAGTGATATTTCCTCAAATGATAAAATGTAGTCTTAAAGCCAGCATCTTATATAATCAAGGAACACTGGAAATATTTCTGTGAAGATCAGGAACCAGTCAAGAATGACCATTTGGTCCACCACTCTTCCACATAGGTATTAGCTAACGCCATTAGACAAGAGAAATCAGTTGGAGGCCTGACAATAAGTTAGGAAGAAATAAAACTATCTCTATTTGCAGATGACAAAATGTTATACCTGAAAAACCACAGAGAATCGATGATAAAACTAATTCAAAGGATGCCTGGATGACTCAGTCAGCTAAGTGTCTGCCTTTGACTCAGGGCATGATCCCAGGGTCCTGGGACTGAGTCCCACATCTGCCTCCTTGCTTGGTGGGGAGCCTGCTTCTCCCTCTGCCTGCCCCTCCTCCCCCTGCTCATGCTCTCTCTCTCTCTGCCTCTCTAACAAATAAATAAATAAAATCTTTAAGATAAAATAAAATAAAAAACCCTAACTCGAATAGTAGAAGACTTCAGTAAAGTAGCAGGATGTAAAGTTAAAATATAAAATTCAAAATACTTTGTATATAGAAAAACAATAAACAAAGGTCCTAACAGTACAGAAAACCCTATTTGTGATAACAACAAAGATTAGATGCTTAGGAACAAATTTAACTAGAAATGTGTAAAACCTATATGAGGAGGGATGCCTGGGTGGCTCAGTCAGTTAAGCGTCTGCTGTCAGCTCAGGTCACCATCTAGGGGTCTTGAGATCAAGTCCTGTGTGTGGCTCCTTGCTCAGCAGAGAGCCTGCTTCTCCCTCTGCCTCTGCTGCTCCCCCTGCTGTGTGCTCTCTTGCTGTCTCTCTTTCTCTCAAATAAATAAACAAATAATATATTTTAAAAGTCTTTGAAATGTAACCACTCTTAAAAAAAAAAAAAACTATATGAGGATAAATCAAAACATCCTTGAAAGACACTAAAGAAGAACAATTGAAAAGACATCCCCTGCTCTTGGGTAGGATGATTCAACATTGTAAAGATGTTAGTTCTTCCTATGTTAATTTGCAGTTGCAATGCAAATTAAAATATGCCCATTAAAAATAACGGCAAATTGGGTGCCTGGGTGTCTCAGTCAGTTAAGCCTCCACCTTTGGGATCGAGCCCTGCATCGGGCTCCTTGCTCAGGAAAGAACCTGCTTCTCTGCCTCTGTCTGCCAGTCTGCCTACTTGTGCTCTCTCTCTGTCAAATAAATAAATAAAATCTTAAAAAAAATAGTAATGGTAAGCTATTTTATGAAGATCGATGAATTGATGCCAAAGAGCATATGAAAAATAAACATGCAAGGATAGGCAAGAAAGGCAAGAAAACACTGGAAAAGAAAATCTGTGAGGCTTTACCAGACATTCAAAATGTCAGAGCACCTGACTGGATCAACTGGTAGAGCATGTGACTCTTGATCGAGGGGTTGTAAGTTTGAGCCCCACATTGGACGTAGAGCTTACTTATGAAAAATTAAAGGCATTAAAACAATAAAAGCTTCTGTAATTAAAAATGGGTGACACTAGTGCATGAAGAGACAAATTGCAGTTAGCTAAAAAATTTAGAAACAAACCTAAATACATTGTTATCCCAGTGATTTGAGGTGCACCTTTGTTACATACTAAAGATAGACTTTGTCATAAATGCTACTGGGTAGCCATTTGGAAAAGGGGAAAAAATAGACCCATATCTTACACCCCACCCAACAAAAGAATAAACTCCATGGTTTCAGGCTCTAAGTGTAAAACTGAAACCATACAAGGACCAGAAGGAAACACGAGTGACTTCCTCTTCAAGTGTCATGGTTGGGAAAGGCTTTCCATGACGATTCAAAGCCCAGAGGCCATAAAAGAAAAGACAGATAAATTTGGCTACATAGAAATAAACAAACTTTGCATGACACGAATCACCATAAACTAAGTCCATAGACAAGTGACAAACGGGAAGAAAATATTCCCAACATTATACCACAAAGGGCAGCTCTCCCTAATACATAAGGAACTCTTAACAGTTGAGGGACAAAATCCAAAAATCCAACAGTAAAATGAAGGGAAGGGCAGGACAGAGAATTCACCAGAAAAGCTATAAAAAATGGCCCTCAGGGTCATTGGACCCAGGCCAGGCTCCCTGCTGAGTGCTTCACCCTCTTCCTCTGCCCTTACCCCCCAAACCTTCCCTGCTCTGCCTCTCTCTCAAATAAATAAACTCTTTGAAAAAAATGGCCCTCAAACATAAGGAAAAAAATGCTCAAGGACATTCAGAATTAGAGAAAGGCAAATTAAAACAACTCTGAGAAAGATTGCATTTCTCACCTATCAGACTGACAAAAAATGAAAAATATCACAACACATTCTGTTGGCAAGGCTGTGGGGAAATAGGCATTCAAATACATTTATGTACCTCACTGGTGGAAATGCAAATTGAGGCAACCTTCTGGAAAGAACTTTGGCAATACCTCACAAAACTAAATATGCCCTTATGCTTTCACCTAGGAATTCCACTTCCATGAATCTTTCTTGAAGACAGGCCTCCAGCAATGTGGAAATACATATACAAAAGGTTTTTCATTGAAGCATTATTTTTAATTGCAAAATCTTGGAAACAATCTACCACACATGGGAGATTGTTGAATACACTATAGCCCAGCCATGCAAAGAAGTACTTGGCAGTTGTAAAAATAAAATAATAAAATAAAATATAAAATAAAATAAACAATAAAAGAAGTAAAAAATTAAATAGGACCATCTCTGAATTGATATGGCATGAATTCCAGACACACTATTAAGAGAAAAAAATTAAAGGCCAAAAGAGTGTCTATACAATATGCTGCTCTTCATATCAGAAAGAAGAGAACATAAGAACACACACAGGAATAGGCACCTGGGTGGCTCAGTAGATTAAGCCTCTGCCTTTAGCTCAGGTCATGATCTCAGGGTCCTGGGATTGAGACCAGCATCCATCCGCTCTCTGCTCAGCAGGGATCCTGCTTCTCCCTCTCTCTCTCTCTCTGCCTACTTGTGATCTCTGTCAAATAAATAAATAAAATCTTGAAAGAAAAAAACCCCACACACAGACATATGGGGATCTGCTCATTTGGGCAAAGGAAATACAGGAAGGACAGACAGTCTGCAGAGACTGGTTCCTGAGGCGCAGGTGGGAAGGGGTAGAGAAAGCAGGAAAAGGGAGTGGGAGAGCAGGGAAGTTGAGAGAGTGCTTTGTCTCCAACTGCATCTTTGTAAATGTGTTATTATTGAGATATAATTTTTTTACGTGCCATACAACTCACCCTTTTGAAGGGTAAGATTCAGTAGATTTTAGTCTATTTGCAAAATGGTACAATTATCACCATGATCTCATTCGAGAATATTTTCATCTTCCCGTTAGCAGTTGCTCCCCTTGCCTCCACCATCTCCTGGTGACCATGAAACTACTTTCTGTCTCTATGGATTGGCTGTTCTGGACATTTCGTACAAGTAGGATCATACAATAGGTGGCTTTTGGGGTCTGGCTGCTTTCGCCCAGCAGAATGTTTTCCTGGTTCGTGGATGCTATAGCACGGATCAGTCAGTACACCCATTCCATTTTGTGGCTGGATAACATTGAACTGTATGTATATACTGCATTTTGCTTATCCATTCATCTGTTGATGGACCCTTGGTATTTTTCCACCTTGGGTCTATTATGGATAACGCTGCTGTGGACATTCATGTACAAATACTTGGACGAACCCGTGTTTTCAGTTCTTTGGCGTATATACCTAGGAATGGAATTACTGGGTCATAGAGTAACTCCAGGTGACATTTTTTGAGGAATGGCCAGACTGTTTCCCAAAAAGCCCAGAGCATCCTCATAAGAACCTTGACTCTTCCCACCAAGCCTGTGAAGTTCAAGTTCCTGGGTGAAACCTGAACCAGCCTTGCTCCCTCCTGTGCCTCCGCTAGCACTCCAAACTCAAAGTCCCATTCTTCCTGCCATGACTTCTAGACTCTCTCTACTCCTCTCTCCCTCCCAGGTCAAGCATTCCCTTACTCCCCTGCTCCCCATTCCCTCACTCTTCCCAGGACCCCCTCCTTCCCCTCAGATCCCTTCAACTGCGCGGAATAGATTTTCTGAAATACAAATCCAATCTCCTACTCTATTGCTTCAAACTTTTAAAAGCAGGAGACAAGAATAAAGGATGACATTTGACAAACTAATGTCATTCCTGGGTTTTGGAGAGCATCAGAATTGACCTTCTGGAAAGACTGTTCTTCTACTGGGAAAATTATGTTAATGAGCCTGTTCATTACTCAAAGGCCAGGCTGAGTCTAGGCAGGAGGGAAGAAGAGGGTCATGAACAATACAGAATAATTCTGTAAATGACTGTTCCAGGGTGGAGAGGGACTGGCTCTAAAAATCGTTATAATGTTGATTTAACGTGGAGAGATTAGCAGTCCCCCCATCCCCACGGCCTCCACAGGCAGGGTTAGGGGGCACCCAGGTGGGGTTCTCAATTGAATGGGTGGAGGGCTGGGAAGGAAACAGGAAAGGAGAATGGTGAGGAAGCTGAGGTGGGCCTGACCTTGGAGCTCCACCCTCCCCTCCTGCCTCAGAGGGCTGCTGCCACCACCCCGTTCCCAGTGCCGCTGAGATGGGTGGGACCGAGAAGGTTTTCCTCCTTCTAAAGACTGGTGTGACCTTGAGCAGGTCATTCTCCTACCAGGGCCTCAGTCTCCACATCTGGCCAGTGGGGATGATGATAATCCCTGTTCCCTGGTTGGGGTAGGGATTCAAGGCAGTCAGGGACTTCGAGGTGCTTGTCCCTTAACCAACCAAGCCACCCAGGTGCCCCTCTATTATTGTGGTACTTTTTTTTAAAAAAATGACTTTTCCTGGCCGCTTATTACTACTATATAGAAATTAAATTGATTTTTGTATGTTGGTTCTCAATGAGGTATACTGCCCCCTAGTTTAGAGATCTGTAAGGGGTTTTTTGTTTATTCTTGTTTTGCCCAAGAACTTACACATTACAATTCATATAATTTTAAAGTATTTTTTAATCTAATATTAAAATTAAAGGATTATGGTGATTTTTTGGAAAATATATGCGTGGGAGATTAAATTACGCACAAATTTCACTTCAGATGAGTATGGCATTAATTTGTTATAGAGACGGGAAATTGCAGATAGGGTTGCAGATCTCTGAGGTTTTGATTGTTTCCTTTCTGTTTTCAAGTCATTATATCTTTGAATTTTTATCTTGTCTTCCTGCTGTGCTCTCACGTCTTGGACAATGTTGAACAGATGTGATGGTGGGCACATCAAATCTTGTTCCAAATCTTTTTTTTTTTTTTTAAGATTTTATTTATTCATTTGACAGAGAGAGACACAGTGAGAGAGGGAGCACAAGCAAGGGGAGTGGGAGAGGGAGAAGCAGGCTTCCTGCTGAGCAGAGAGCATGATGCGGGGCTCGATCCCAGGACCCTGGGATCATGACCTGAGCTGAAGGCAGACGCTTAACGACTGAGCCACCCAGGCACCCCATCTTGTTCCAGATATTAAAGGAAATGCTTTCAAATGCTTTCACCTTTTACAAAGAAAAAAAAATTTTTTTAAGTCATGAATGGCTGGGGTACCTGGGTGGCTCATTAAGTGACGGACTCTTGATATGGGCTTGGGTCATGATCTCAGGGTGGAGAGATCCAGTCCCATCACTGCTCCCTGCTGAGCACGGAGCTGATTTGAGATTCTCTCTCCCTCTCCTTCTGCCCCTCGCCAGCTCGCGCTCTCTCTCTGTATCTTAAAAAAAGAAAGAAGAAAGAAAGGAAGGAAGGGAGGGAGGGAGGGAAGGAGGGTGAAGGAAAGAAGGAAGGGAGTGAGTGAGTCACGAATGGGTGTTGAATTTTATCCATTTTTTCCTCCTGCACCAGAGACACATTTCTCTTGATCTGACGTGCCACACTGACACATCTTCCTTTTCTATCCATTCACCGCGATTGCTTTTCTAATGCTAAATAAACCCACCTGGAATTTCTGGGATAAACCCATCCAGATGCTGATACATTTTCCTTTTTTACATGTTGTCACGCTCCGTCTGTTGGTATTTTATGTAGGATTTCGCAAGCGCGTTTGTGAGACAGGCCCATCGTTTTCTCTGCTTATGTGGTCTTTGTCAATTAGCACTGGTGGGGTAATGGTGTTGGGAGCACCGTCCCCGTGACCCAGAATTTCACCGAACCAGGAACCCGCCGCCAGCCTCCCCGCAGAAATGGTGTGCGAGGAGCGCCCCCTCGCGGCTGTGGGGCGCAAAAGCCTGAAGGGCCGGGCGGGGTGAGTGGTAGCTGGGCGCGCTTGAGGATCAGATGACGCCAGGGGGTGCCCGGGCGCTGCCGGACGCTGGTCTTCACTGGGCCTGGTGACAAGAGCAGCTCAGCTTCAGAGAAGGGATGACCAGGACCCAGAGTGACACAGCAGGCCCATAACTACAGAGTTCTAACCCTTCTGAGCTATAAATTTCCTGAGTCTTAATCTCTTTACTTGTAAAGGGGGGGTGGGATAGTCCATCTGCTTGTCAGGAAAACAGGAGGAATTTGTCAAAGCACAGAAGTCAGACTTTCTTGTAAATAAGGAAGGTGTCCACTCCTGGCCTCAGCATTCTGGTTTTCTTGTCTGTTACAAGCCCTAGGGAGAAGGGAATCCAGCATTGAGACTCTGCCTCAGGGAGGTCTGTGTGAAGGGAGAACATTTGTTCATTTATTAGTTTTAGTTGATTATTTAATCATTGTTCACGTATTGAACAAATATTTATTAGGCACTGGTAGGCAGGATAATGACCCCCCAAGATATGTCCACACCCTCACCCCTGGAGCTTACAAATAGTTTAGGTTACAAGGGGAAAGGGAATTAAGGTTGCAGGGGGAATGAATGTTGCTGATGAGTTGATTTTAAGATAGGAAGATAATCCTGGATGATCCGAGTGGATTATCCAAGTGGCCCAATGTGATCACAAGGGTCCCTAAAAGCAGGAGGAGCAGGAGAGTCAGAATTGGTGAAAGAGGCCAGGAAAGGAGATTCACCCCTGAGCTCCAGAAAGGAATACAGTCCTGACACCTTGGTTTTAAGTCGGTGAAGCTTGTGTTGGACTTCTGACCTGCAGAACTGTAAGAGAATAAATCTGCATGGGTTTAAGCAGCTGGCTTTGTGGCAATTTGTCACCGCAGTGGGAATGCAGATGAGAGGGTTCCGGGGAATTCAGAGCTAGAACAAGATAGAGTGTAAGGACCCATCCTGTTGAGAAACCCTGTGCCCCAGGACTAGTGGGTTGGGAAAGGCTTTTCCAAAGAAGTGACGTTTCATCTTGCATCTGAAGGTTCTGTCAGATGAAGGAAGAGGCGTAGGGGTGGGGAAGAGGTAGGACAGGGGAGGTGCCTGGGTGGCTCAGTGGGTTAAGCATCTTCCTTCAGCTCAGGTCATGGTCCCAGGATTCTGGGATCAAGTCCCCCATTGGGCTCCTTGCTCAGCAGGGGGCCTGCTTCTCCCCTCTGCCTGCCACTCCTTTTTGTGCTCTTTCTCTGTCAAATAAATAAATAAAATACTTTTTAAAAGACAAAGCGAGAGTAGAAAAATGTTTCAGGCAAGGAAGCAGCATGGTGGAAGGCCCAGGGGCCAGAGAGAATGCACTGAACCTCAAGAGGCCCCAGCAGAGTGGGGAGAAATCAAGCTGGAGGGGTCAAAGGAATGCAGATTCCTCCATAGGGGAGGAATGGGCCTTGTCCTGAGGGCAGGGAAAAGCATTTGCTCTTTATCCAAGGGCAACAGGGCTAGATTTTGAGAGGGGCCAATTGATGACCAGATCTGGCTTTTGGCTACTGTAGGGCAGAGAATGGATCCCTAGGTGGCTCTGGCCCATGTGAGAGCTGGTACCATGGAGAAGAAGATGGATAGATGAGAAAGAACTGACTGGAGAGCTATTTTGAATCAATGGAACTTGGTGGTGGACCAGATGGGCTATGAGGGAGGAGAGTTGGAGCTGCATCATCACCGCCCACCTTCTGGCATGGACCAGTCAGGAGATGATAGGGCCCTTTCCTGAGATGGGAGCATGGTTGGGGAGGCAGGCCTGAGGTGTGGCTGCGGCACACTCAAGCTGAGGTGACTCCTGAGGCACTTGGCTACCGCATCAGGAGTTGGGTAAAGGCCTGTTGGAGATCCAGGGTTGACTCCAGGTCCTTGTAGAGAGGAAGAGTTTTCTCAACCTCAGCACTATTGACATCTTGGGTAGAGCAGCTCTTTGTTTGGAGGTGGGCCTGGAGTGTTGTCCTCATCTGTGAGGTCAGAGCTGGGTCACAGGCCCATCCCTGGGCCAATCCAGGGAGGTGAGCCCAGGCGAGGCAGGGTTCAGGTGTGCTCCTCATGGTGTCCACAAGCAGTCATCTAAGAAAGCCTGGTCACAGGGTCATGGCGAATTGCAACGAAAGCTGGGCAGTGTAGGCTCCCAGGCAGTGCTGTGCGCCCAGGAGGGAGGGAATAGCAGATTTTGGCGGAGAGCAGGCAACTTCCTAAATGCCTCGAGAGACGTGGATGGTGGTGGCGGTTGGAAGGTATTTCCTGTGAGGGGATGAGAGCTTGTGTGGAGAGGGAGAGGCAGGAGGGAGCCCCACAAAGCAAGACACTGCATGTGGTACTGCCCAGATCGAGTCCACCATAGGGGAGGGATGGGCCTTGTCCTGAGGGCAGGGAAGGCGTTTGGTCGGCCTCCTGACTTCCCACTGGGGCTCCTTCCTTCTTGAAGTTGTGTCCCTCTTGTCAGGCTGGGACCTTGATACACATTTCTGCCTCACCCTGAAGCCGTTTCCTTGATCTTCCTGCTCTGCCAAGATGGCTGACAGCTCCTGGCGGTCAGGACCACAGCCTGATTCTCAGAGTCCTGATCACTGACCCCCCCAGCCTCCTAACTGATGTTCACGACAGAGCCAATCACCCCTGCACTCTCCCAACACAGTTCTGTACATTGACCTCCACACACTTTCCAAATACTGTCCACATTTCCCAGTCAGCATCTTTCACAGTTTCATCATCATTGACCCCCACGCTGCCCCCCCCTGAATCCCCAGCTTGGTTCCCCATGGCTGACCAACTCTGAGGCCCAGACCTGACAAGGAGCCTGTCTGTGCCCCCGTGCCATTCCCCCCATCCTGGGAGTAAGTGCTGTTGGGGCAGGTGTGCATGGGCAAGGCCATTAGAAGAGGCCATCAGCTGGAGTCAGTGAGTGTGGAGGGGACCACAGTGGTGGGATAACTGGGAATGACCACATGGCCCTGGATCACTGTCCTCGGTGAGCCTCAGGGTCCCCCTTTGCACAGTGGGGATTTTGATCTCACAGAGGTATTGCAGGGGTGGGGGAGCAGTAAAGAGAACTGGGTGGAAGGAAGACTGTCTCTCTCTCTCTCTCACACACACACACACACCCCTCAACCTCTGATCTGGCTGCTTTCCAGGGCCCAAGTGTGAACTGACTTTAGGGGAGGGGATCCACCTGCTGACCGGCCGTTCGGCCCCATCTGTACTCACTAGCGGAGCGAATGACGGCAATGACCACCCGTGTACCGCACCCCATCGCTTCTCCGCCTTTTGGCTAAGATCAAGTGTAGTATCCGTGTACCGCACCCAACAGGTGACGTTCCATCCTGGCTCCTCACACGGCCTTGCTCCACTGCCCCCATTGACTCAGTGCGGGAGCTAGACCCGCAGGCTCCTGGAGGGGGGCAAAGGAGCTGGGCTTGGAAGGATAACAGACCTCCCTTGCCCAGTGGGCTTCATTCCGAATAGCTGCACATTTGGATCACCTAGATGTCTGAGGACACCCCAGATGGGAACAGTCAGAAACTGTGGAAGTGGGGCCAGGCCCCATGCCTTTCCCAACCCCGCCCTGGTGATTCCATTGTGTAGCCAGGTTCGGATTCGGGTGCACCGAGCTGGGGTGGGGGGTGGGGGATAGAAGGCATACAGAGCAGGGAAGATGCGTTCTCAGCGCGGAAAGCGTCTCGTGTGGGGGCTGCTCACCCTCCTGCTGGTCCTCAGGACCCGGGTCCAGCTCACCCCCGGCTCGAGCGGCGCCTTCCACATGAGCAGCATCTCATAGGGCGCACAGCTGTGCACAGGCCGCAGCTCGCGGCGCAGGCAGGGGTGGAAGGAGGACTGCCGGGCGCCGGGCTGGCGCGCTTCAGACACGTGCCCCTGTAGGCATCCCGATGGGGAAGAGCGGGCTGTGGCGGGCAGCCTCGCGCAGGGCTGGGCAGCCGGTAGGCCTGCCGGGAGTAGAGCCGCGGGGGCGCAAAGGACTTGCTGCAGCCGTCGCGGACCGGCACCGAGCGGGCCAGGAGCTGCCCGGCGAGGAGGGGGCGGCCCGGTTGCCGCGTCTGCAGGAAGCGGAGCACGTCGGCGGTGTGCGCGGAGACGTCGTCGCCGCGGCTGAGCCGGAAGCGTGCGCGCGGCCGGCGCTCGGCGGGGCAGTAGAGCAGGTGCTGGAGCGTGGGGTGAGGAAGGTGTGGCGGAAGGCCCGCTGCAGCGTGTCGCTGTGCTCGTGCGCCTCCAGTGCCGCCAGCGCCGCCAGCCGCCCGGCGCTCTCGGCCTGCTGGGCCCCAGGGAGCCCAGCAGGAAGGGGCAGCGCCCCTGCCCCCACGTGCGGCGGATGAGCTCGCGCCATGGGTGGCTGGCGGGCCACGACTTGACCGCCCGCAGCAGCGCGCGGTAGCCCATGCACTTGGTCTGCGCGTCCCAGAGCAGGGGAAAGTGGCGGCAGTGGCGGCACTGCAGGAAGTCTTGGATTGCGGATGCACGCGGGGAGCTGCTCGAAGTCGAATTCGACCATGGCGTTGACCGAGTCGTTGACCACACCTCGGGACTCTGAACTGAATGCCCATGGCTGCACAGCCGCAAGGGCAACAGGGGGAGCCTCTGGAGAATCATCCCACGCCTTCTCCCTTTGGGACCCGGAGGCTTGGAGGAACCAGAGGTGCAGGGCCAAGAAGCTCAAACCCACCAGAAAAAGGGACAAAGCCCTGGGATTCATGGACCTGAGGCAGGGAAGAGACATCTGTGGGGGAAACCGAGTCAGAGGTGAGCCAGGAGTCATGTCTGACATCAGCGGAAGAGCACCCTTCCCACTTCTCTCCCAGAACCAGGCCTTCTCACCTTTGCTGCTACAAGGTCAAAGGAAACTCAGTTCAAGAGTACACAAAAGCATCTTCCGTCTCCCACAGTCCGGAGTGCTCTGACTTTCAGAATCTCATTGTCTCCCCACATCTCCCCTGTATGCCACCTAGGCGCAGCAGTCTCATGTCAAAGTTAAAATCTTCATCTTCCCGTGACTTCATATCCTGCTTTTCCACCTCAGTAAATGGTACCACCATCCACCCAGTTGCTCCAACCAGAAGCCCTGACTCTCCCCAGCCTCAATTTACATCCATGCTCCATATCCTGGAGTTCCTGCACCCCAGTCTCTCCATGCTTATTCCCTCCTCTCCATCCCTGTTAGCCCTCTCTCTGATCCATTTCCCTTCCTTGCCACCCTAGTCAAGGAAGCATGAGGTGATAGCATTGGACTCAGACCCAGGTCCTCTTCCGGTGTCCCCACTTACGGGTATCCTCTTGAACAAGTCGCTTCCAATCTCTAGGGCTGCATGTTCTCTACAAGAAAGGGCTAGTAGATTCCTACTTTGCAGGGTTATTGGGAGCATTAAATGAACATAGAAAGCCAGTCAACAAGTGGCACTGGTATTACGACCTCTTCCACTTCCTCCAGCCCCACTTCTTTTTCTTCCTGCCTGGTATTATTTTCTGTTCCCCAAACATGGCAGGTCAGGCTCTCTTTGTTGTGTATCTAACTCCCTGCACCTGTCCAGCTGCCGTTCAAACCCTGCTTTCATGAAGACCCGACAGGACGAACTCCAGATCACAACAGCCTTTCCTGTATTTACTCCATGTGAAATCCCATCACACTGGGTCCTGTCCTTCTTGAAACACTCCACTCTCTTTCAGAGATGCCACTCTCTCCTGCCTTTCCTCCTCCCTTTTAAACCATATCTCTCAATTCCCTTTGCTCATCTCCTCCTCTTTCCACCCTTAATAGTGGGAGGTCCCCAGACTCTGTCCTAGTTATCTCCTTTGCTTGAGGACCTCCAAACTCCACGTAGTGGCCCACAGCCACATCGGGTGCAACCTCAACTCTCATCTTTGTCCCCAGAGTTGTCCCAGAGTGGTTTGTGTTCAAGCCCCAAACTGTGATTGACTCCTTCCTTGTCTTCATCCCCCCACCCAAGCCCAGTTGATTTTAACACCTTCATGTTTCCTCCACCTATCTACTTCCATTCCCACTATCAACAGTCTCTTCCAAACTAGCATCTGCAGCTCGGATGACATAGCCTCCTGCTCGGTCTCTCCACATACTTCCGTGCTCTTGGGGGATCCCTCCTCCACAGTAGCTGGAGTACCTGTGAACCGTGCAGATTTCATGCCAAACCTCATGCTCTTTTCCTTGGCTTCCTATTGTCAGCCACATGCCCTGGCCACCAGCCTTAGACTGGCAAAGCTCCTTCTGCCTTGGAGCTCCCCTGCCTGGATGGATGCCCTCTCCCTCCTTTGCCTACTTAATGCCTGCTCAGCCGCTTCATCCTTTAGGTCCACTGAAGAGGTATGGCCCTGGCTAGGCTTTATTGTAGCTCAAAGGAGACCAGAACATTATTTGTTTTAAAGTGTATCTTCTCTCCTATTCTTTTGCATCTTGAGGGCAGGGATGACATCTGTGTTGTTCACCCATGGTGTCCTGGGGTTCCACCAACATAGTGGTGGAAAATTCTGGTTTCAAAAAAAAAAAAAAAAATGCTGGTTTCCCAGGTTCAAATACTGCATCTACTAGTTTCTTTTTTCCTTTTGCCTTGTGTGCAGTCTTTATTCCAAATATTTGTTAAAATACCATTAGCTTATTCCTCAGGGCAAGAGCAAAGATCACCCCTGCAAAAACCTAGGGGCTATGTACAGAACTTTACAGAACAGAGAATAACACTTTGGCTGAAATCTGACTGCTGACCAGAGAACAGAGTTCTGAGTGGGCTCAACAGAGAAAAGGAAATTGGGAAGGGAAGGCGCTTGTCTGAATGAAACCTCAACTTCCATCAGAGCAAGTCTAGTGATGGTAATAATGGGAGGCTCTGTTTTTGGAATGTTCAAGTTCAGCGGAGGGGGTCCTATGTGTCTATTTGACTACACCCCGGGTGAGGTGCCATTAGGTCAATGTCACTCAAATTCCTGGCCAGCCAAACACCCGCAGCAAAAAGTCCCAAAGTGAGGATAAAGTTCCTCCGGAAATCGTTCCCATCAGTGGTGAAGGGGTAGATGCCCCAGAACGAGTTTCCCACATTGTCTGGAACTTGGGGTGCTTTATTTGCACACTGGCAGCGCCCACGCCAACCCCACTGGCAGCCAGAGCACCGTCCTCGGTATCCACAAGGCCTCTCCCTGCCTCTACTAGTTTCTAATTGCATGCTCTGAGCAAGTTAATTCAAGCTAATATCTCCCTCCTAAGAGTTACTGTGATGGGTAAATTATAATATATGTAAAGAATTTCACACGGTACTCAGTACAGAATAGGCAGTCAGTAAATATTACCTATTATGATTATCAGAGGTGCCAATAAATATGTGTTGAATGAATACTTCGCCAAAGTATGTGCTCAATAAATATTTTCAGATTGAGTCATTTCCACATAGGAGGTGTTACTGGATTGAATTGTGCTCAAGTGCTTGCCTATTATAGTCCACGCATAATGTCTAGCACAGGATGGATACAAAGCAGGTGTTCAATGAAATAATGGCGGTGCCATGGGGAGCCTGGGTGGCTCAGTCAGTTAAGCATCTGCCTTTCACTCAAGTCATGATCCCAGGATTCTGGGATCGAGCCCCGCATTGGGCTCCCTGCTCAGAAGGGAGCCTGCTTCTCCCTCTCCTCTGCCTGCTGTTCCCCCCGCTTGTGTGCTCTCTGTCGAATGAATAAATAAAATCTTAAAAAAAAAATGGCAGTGCCAGTAACTGCCCAAAAAAGTGAGAGATCCTTGCAAAAGTGTTGGTGCAATCACTGAGTTCCATTAGAAATACTCTCACTATATTCATGCTTCAGCATTTGAGGCACTGAGACAGGAGAGACAGTGAGATAGTCTAAGTCTACTTAATTATAAAGCTCAGTGGCTTGTCCTGTGCCTGGCACATTTTTTCCCCCAGTAAATGAAAGATTAAAAAAAGAATGAGAATACAATTTGGAGTCTGAATAACTGGGCACGAGTCCCAGCTGCGTTCATTAACTGTGTCAAGTCGTTAATCGGGTTTGAGTTTTCTCAGCTGAGAAATCGAGAAGGTCAACACTCATCCCTCAGTGGAATCAGAAGCAAGAAAATAATTTTGTCCATGCCAAAGGGCCACACAAAAGCTAGTTTTACAAAAAATGGAAAAGCATTCTCTAGTTTCTCTCTCCCTGCCCAGAATCATTTCTAGAAAGAAAAATCATCTCAGTCTCAATGCAACAGCAATTCTTGTCTCAAGGAAACTTGGATTTACTTTGATAAAGCTGATCCAGGAAGCTGAATCAGAGCCAGTTTTTGATATGAGTAAAGAAAAGCTTGGGCCAGGTCCTGTTCCTGAGGGCGGGACTCTGCTCCTGGATGCTGACACTGTGGAGCTTTGGGAGTCCTCCATGGTTTTGTTTTTGTTTTTGTTTTGTGCTGGATTTCCCCCTTTTCTCAGTGCCCTCTTCTGGATCTCCTGGAGTCCTTACACCTTAGGCTTTCATGGCCTCTGCTGGCCCTGATTCCTTGTCCCTCAAGACTCAGGTCAAGTACCACCTCCGGCAGGAAACCTGGTACAATGAGCTCAGTTCAGCGTGTGTTCTTGGCTGCTGAATAGCCAAGTTGGTTAAAGAGGACAGACCTGCCACTTAGGTGATCCTTTCAAGCCTCACGTTCCTCATCTGTGGGAACACGGGCAATTCATTTATCTCAGTGGCTCAGAGGATGATAGGAGGTGATTTGTGTAAGGTGACCCATGTATGGCACGCTGTAAGTGGGTACTACAGTAACATTAGCAACTAAAACAGTAATGTTTATGAGGTAGAGGAGGATCACATAGTTCCTTTGTGACCCTGTTCCTTCACTTCTTTCTCCATCTGTTGCTCCATGCATATGTTTTCTTTCCTTTGCAATGCTATTCACTCTGCCTGGGATTTTCTTACTTATGTTCCTAGGACAGGAAAAGTTTGTTGGTTATTCCCTCCTCTGGTTTCATGCCAAGATAGATGAATGGCACATGGATTCCTGGGTCATCCACCAGCCCCTTACCAACCCAAGGTATTCCTGGGGAATATATGCACAGTGGATATGGCAAGCAAACAAACTTTTTACTTTTGGCCCCAACTTCAAGTACAGAGCCCTAATCCAGCAGCTTTGTCTTGGTTCCTTTCCCTCTGTGTCCTCCCTCTGGTTCTTTCTTCACCCTCTAAGGAGAACGGTGCAGGGACGGGGAGAGGGTGCACCTCCTCAGCAGTGGGAAGCAGCCCAAGCCCCCGTCTTACCTCAAGTGTCTAAGAGAGAAGAAATAGACAGGCGCCATCCCCAGGCTGGGACCTACCTTTAACCTCATGCCTTCACATGCTGAGGCCCCACCCCTGGGACTGGGCTTGGTTCAATATTCTTGAATCTGACCAATCCATGACATCCTCCTCCTCCTTGGAGGGAAGGTGAAGTGGGGGACAGCTACAAACTTCCTCCTACAGTGACTGCTTACCCTTTGTGATGAAACTAAATGCCATTTCTTCCAGTTTTGTTGACTCTACCCATGACTGCCTTGTCCTCTCCAGCAGCATGCCTGACGAAAACACTTGAATGCTGTGTTTTCATGATCAGTTCTCCCTGCTGGACTGAGAGCAACCCCGGGCCTGGGACCTGTTCTGTTAACACAGGATATGCTCTGGGGATGCCTGGGTGGCTCAGTCGTTAAGCATCTGCCTTCAGCTCAGGTCATGGTTCCAGGGCCCTGGGATCGAGTCCTGCATCAGGCTCTCTGCTCAGTGGGGAGCCTGCTTCTCCCTCTGCCTCTGCCCCTCCTTCTGCTTGTGCTCTCTTTCTCTCTCTGACAAATTAATAAAATCTTTTTAAAAAGTTTAAAAAGCATAGGATATGCTCTAAAATCTTTGTTGAGGAAATCGTATGTGAAGGGTTCATACAGGCTATTTTCTAAACACATTAATGATATCCGAGCATACCGTATTTGGCAAATGGTCACAGGCTTCATCCCATTATCACTGTGAGTGGTCAGGTGAGAAGTGAATCAGACCCGGTCTTGGTCCTCAAGACCTCACTATCTCTTGGGAGAGCCAGATACTGAATAATTAAAAAGGGGTGAGATGCATACAAAACAGAGAGAGAGAACTTGGAGAAAGGAACTGAGGGAGCTATGGAAGCCTTCACATTAGGATGGGATTGTATCCGTTATCTAGTGCTGTGTTACAAACCATCCCCAGTCTTAACCAGTCTCAATTATTTTTCAAGATTCTGTGGGTGGCCTGGGAGCCTCTGGTGCCAGGCCTGCCTGGGCTCTCTCTGGTGGCTCTAGTTAATGGGTCAGCTGGGGACAGCCAGGCCTCGTGCATTCTCTGCTCCTTCATCCTGGGCTGCCTCATGGCATGGTGGTCTCAGGGTTCCAAGAAGTGAGGGCAGCAGCTATAAGGCCTCTAAGGCCTCGCCTTCAGAATTTGCATCGTATCACTCCCACCACATTCTGTTGGTCAAAGCAAGTCACAGGAACAGCCCAGATACAAGGGATGAGGAGGAGCTCCAAAAATTGATGGCCATATTTAAGTTACCACATGGGCTTTGAGATGGAAAGGAGTTTTGCCAGCAGGCAAGGAGAGGGCACTCCCGGACAGAGCTACAGAGGTGGGAATAAACAGGGCATGTCTGGGAAACATTCCAGGTTTAATGTGGTTGGAGGAGTAAATATTGGGAGTTGAAGATACAAAGATAGAAGTACCCTGAGAAGGGCTTAGAATACCATGCCTGCATTTTAACTTGGATGAGAGGGAAGGGAGTGGTGGGAGGAAGGAGGAAAGAAGGGGAGGAGGCTTGAGTATAGCTTTTGATGGGGATGGTTGAGAGATGGCTGGAGGATTAGGGAAGTCCAGACTTCCCTGGAAACTGTCGGGCAGGTGAAGGCTGAAAGAGGGTGAGAGCACCAATGGAATCTGTGTACACGAGGACAAGAGAACAGCCCTAGGGAGGGACCTGACTGGATTTTTCCCAGACTAAGAATTCCTGTTGCACTCAAGGCTGATAGTCTGAGGCCTGGCACAGAGCAACCATCCAGGTGAGCAGAATGACTCATTTTGTTTAAGCCCCCTAAAAATACATCTATTTTCCTTAACAGGTTTAGGGATAGGAAGTTTAGGGATAAATTGAAGTGGCGAGAGAGTTAGATGGGGTAAGTTTATTGGAGTAAAATGAACAGACTTTAGGACAGGCAACTGTGGCCTCTCTAGGAAGGTTCTGGAGTGGCCAGGGGTGGTGGTGGGGCGGGGTCCTACTGAGATGTGTGTAGTGGATATGTGTGGCAGGGTGACTTCAGACGTGTGTACTGTTCAGAGGTGGAGTTATAACAATCTTAACTCCTTTCCGGCCCACCTCTTTACAATGGGTGATGTTTTTAATCTAGTGTAAAAGTCTCAGTCCAGTTCTTGTTCCTAGTCTGAAAAACTGGAGTGGGATAAGGCAGAGGAACCTGTCCCCACCTCCAAGACAAACAGGTTCTGTGAGCAAAAGCTGGCACCTGATGACCAGGAAGGGAGGAAAGTTGGATAGTTCCTTGATCCAGGTCAAACTGGTCAATGGAAGAGGGACCTGAAAGAGAGGTTGACTCCTCAGGGTTGTCCACAAGTTTTGAGGTACCTCTGGCAGGCCCAGACCAGACATTCTCACAGGAAGGATACTACTCAGAAAGCCCATTATAATTAGATTCAGGCTACACTGTGGTGCTGACCCTTCAGACAATCCTACATTTTACAAATCCAGTATCTGATATCTAAAGTTAAGTGACTTGGCTACAGACACCTTTTCAGTGGGGGCCCAAGATCCTAAGCCAGGTTTGTAGACACCAACAAGGACATGAAGTTTGTAACTGTGCCCTGTCAGGACTTAATGCTGACAGGCTCCCCTTGGAGCCTGCTGCCTCAGTGCAGTGCTGGGTCAGGGCCACTGCCCTTCCCCCAACAAGCCGCATGGACCAGAGCTAGCCTTGCCAGCAGCCACAGCTGCAACAGCCCATACAAAGACCCTGAGAACTAGAACTCGGGCTCTTATCCCTAGATTCCTTTCCAAGTGAGTGGTGATTCTCTCTGGTTGGAGGTGTCCCTGCCCTTCATAATTCCTCTACCTAATCCTTCAATGGTTTGGTTTATAGGGCTCAGTCTGAGACCATGATCTATTCCTCCATTCTCATGGCTTCAAATATCATGTATGTTTTTCTCAGAGTTCTGTCTTCAACCCAACTGCTCAGCTGAGCTCCAGATCTACAGTATTTTACTCCCTTTAAGCTCTCCACCAGGATTTTCCCTCACAGACTTCACATTCAATGAATCCCAAACTTACTTGCGAACTCACCCCAAATCTGCTGCTTCCCCTATAACTCAGATGTATTTGATCCTCTTTCTGGTATCCCTGCACCCACACTGGCTCCCTTTAGTCCATTTTCGACCCTTTCAGGAGCTTTCCAAATTCAGGTTCTCAATGTGCTTTGAAAACCCTGCGCAGGGGTGCCTAGGTGGCTCAGCTGTTAAGTGTCTGCCGTTGACTCAGGTCCTGATCCCAGGGTCCTGGGATTGAGCCCCACATCAGGCTCCCTCCTTGGTGCGAAGCCTGTTTTTCCCTCTACCACGCCCCTGCTTATTCTCTCTCTCGTGCGTGCGCTCTCTCTCAAATAAATAAAATCTTTTAAAAAAGAAAGAGAAGAAAGCCTTGCCTGATTTAATTCCTGCTCATCTCTCCAGACACTCACTTCTTACTCCCTCTGCTATAACCGGCCTTTCTTTTCCTAACTCTTCTCACTCTTCAGTTAACATTCCTCCTCAGAGAAGTGTCCCCTTCTCTAGTTCCCTTGTGCACACTCCCAAAGCTCTCTGTTTCCTCCCTCCATGATACTCACTCCAATGTCCCTGGCAGTTACTTGTTGGGCACTAGAGTGTAAGTGGCTAGGGCACGAAATCTTGTTCTCCATGTGCTCCTAGCACCTAACATGGACACAGCATTCCAAAGTTTGCTGAGTGGACGGCATAGGGCCATATGGTTCCCACATAGCAAAGCTCGAGAAATGAATCCTTTCTGTTTTTATGCTTTCTCCACATTTGAGAATCAGACCTATTCTGAGACAAGGCCAGCTTACCACGTGAGACAGGTCCTGCTTTCCCTATCACCTAGGTAGACCTGTATTCCAGCCCAGGGCTAAAGCAAGAAAAAAGAAAAAAACCTGGGGGGTGGTGGGGGAAAAACCCCACTCCCAGCATGCTAGATTTAAGCCTCATCAGTTTCACAGAAATTCACTCAAATGGTGGATGCCTGTGTTTGGAGAGAGAGAGAGAGAGTGTTTGTGTGTGTGTATGTGTGGCAGGGTGGCTTGAGAAAGGCACGAATTACTCAGAGGTAGAATTAAAGCAATCCCAACCCATATTGTCCTCACTTTCAGAGAGTTGAAATCACTTTGCAAATTTGCTTGCATTCCTTGGCAACCTGTTGATTCAGGTAAGGCTGTGCCTTCCTGACACACAAAGGAGAAACTAGTTGACCTATCTACCACATGGTCAGCAGTGATTCAAACTTCCCATTCCAGCGGGTTTGGCTAGGAAAACTAATATCTGAAAAGCCATGGTTTGGATTACTGAGTGAGAGGTGGGAAGTCCTAGCTATGTTTTACATCTTGCAGATGGCCCTTTGGCCATTGACAAAGATAGAAACTACAGACATACAATGGCTTATGCAGTATGTTTTTTCTAGTTTTGATCTGTTCCCCTTTGTGTGAAGCTGTAGGGTTCACGTGTTTACTCTGGAGCTCCTAAAGTTGAGAATGCTGTGTATTTATAGATTAGAAATGTTTAACTAGCTTTTGCTTTGCAAATTACCTAGGCTTGGAGTAGAAAGAAGAGCCTTCCCACCAATAGGATAGGATTGCGGCTGGCCTAGACAGACCCTTTCACCTAGAAACTGGAAAAAGGTGTCCCAAGATGCAACCCTACCAAGGCACATACCTTGCCAAGCTGAGCACAGGTTAGATTTCAGCCTCCACTAACCCCCTCCCTCAAGTGGGTGACTTGTGCAGTGCACAGACTGTGCAACTAAACAAGGCTGACCTACCTTTATATAAATGTATTAACATAAACCAAGGTAAAACATCACCAGAAGTCTTATTTCAAAACAGTTATCGTTTTTAATACTTTCACCTGGAGAAGTAATGAAATATAGCCTAGATTATAGCAGATTAGATAAAAATACATAATTCTACTAACTTCTAGAAAAATGATTGTGGCATTGGCAAATCAAATGGAAAAAGTGAATAAGCAGATCTGAGATCACCTGAAAATGGTTAGTTCCTTGCAAAGATTCAGTACAACCTATGTTTATTAAATAATTGCTAGTAGAACAGACATCTGCACCAAAATGAAACTAGGAACCTTTATATTAGCTTGAACGGTTTATCTGTTGGTCACATTAATGACTCAGAAATATTAAATGTATGGAATGCTGGACAGTAGACAATGTCTGATCAGAACATTAAACAGAAATTGATAATACCTAGTTATTAAAACGGACTCACTGATTAATTGGTATTAAATAATTTAGCTCTAAAAAGAAAAGCCAAAAGGAAACCAGGACTAATTGTGAAAATGACTTTGTTAAAAAAAAGGACTAAAAAAAAGATTAAGTTTAAAAAAAAAAAAAAAAAAAAAGAACCCATGACTGTGATAGCTTATTAATTCCTTGACAACTGCCACATGACACATTTTACATGGCATGAGGAAAGATGGTCAGAAGATCTCAACTTTTTGGAAGTCAACTTAAAAACCGAATGCTAACTAGCATCTTTGGATTTTACAGTATGGAATGTAATTCCCTTCACAATGAAAACAAAATCATGTAATTTTATTCAAAGGTTTAGGCACTTAGAGCAGGCCTTTAATGATCTAGTAAAACTGTATGAAGAAATAATTTTATAGTGGAGATATTTAAACACAAATCCTATTACATTCAACAAAGAAGTGAGAGAGGTCTTGAATGTATAAAATATTTTCATTCTGATGAATACACACTGGAATCATCCTGTGGACAAGTGCAGTGGGAAGTACTACACTGTACTTGCATTACGGAGTTCATTTATTGGAGGCCTAGAGAAGAGGAGGCAAACTCTCACAACCAGGTAGTGAATATTTGAGGCACCACATGCCACATACATCTCTGCTGCATAGTCTTCTTTTTGTATGTTTAAACAACACTTTTAAAATGCAAAAATCGTTCTTACCTTGCAGGCCATACAACTGCAGACTGGATTGATCTGTGGGCTGTAGTTTTTCAACCCCTGGTCTAGAGCCATATGATATCATAAAACATTTTTATCATTTTCTTTAAGGTGCAGATGATCTCAAAATGTGTATCCGTAGTGAACTACATTTATATGCTTAAAGATTTCCCTAAGAATGTGCTCTGCTGCAAACTTAGTTACTTCTCCAACTCAATGTACAAGTGATGTTCTGCAAAGACACTGTCAGAAGTTTCAAATAAAGCTTCTTTAATGACAATTTTGTGAATAAATTACCAGTGACTAAATCTAGTTCAAGTATCAGTGTTGTAGTCTTTAAAGCAACAAAGCAGGTCTTTAAGAAAGGCTGAAAAAGAGTTGAGAGAAGTGCGACCTGTGGTTGGTGCTATAACACCGAGAGCTGCTGAGCTAAACAGAGTGGGGCTATTTTAGGTCACCTGTGATAAATTTTTTGTTTTTAGGGTCTTCTAGAAGGAAATACTCTTGTGATCATTTTCTACACGAGCTGCCAATCCAAAAAGGTAGTAATTTGCTGGATTTAATAATAAATGCAGGTCTTGTGAAACAATACTGGCTACTGAAAGTGAATTAAAATGGGGGTTGGTACTGCTTATTGTAAATGGCCAAGTGTATGTCTGTTACAGCAGAAATTCTTAGCTAACAATATTGCTTACATTCTTTAGTGCTCGGTCTTCTCCTTAGCTGCTCTAATTGCCTATCAGGGAAAGAATTGCAGCTTGTTGAAACTTGATAACTCTTACACATTTTCCACTTTTCTCTCAACGATGTCAAGATTTCATTATCCAGTATCACAGTTTATGGTCACAAGTCAGGGTTTTACCTTCAGTTTGAATTTCAGATGAAGCAGTTATTTATATCTGTGTTTAGGTCATTTTCAAATAAAATAGAATAGTGAAACAATTACTAAGCCCAAGCTTATCTACTTTTGACTTATTTTTGATTAAAAATATTTGGACCTGTTATTTGACTTAAAGATTATTTTGACTAAAGATATTTGGGTCTGTTAATAAACATGTTCTTTTACCACATTAAGACTGTACTATGAAGAAACATACAGCTCTGGAAATTGAAGTGGTACATTCATAAACGTGCTAATTTACAAAATGCTGGTATGTGACAGTTCACAATTGATGACTTCCTCATTTTCACTAGAAATTTAGGTTACTAATGGCTAAGAATGCTAATCAACACATGTAAGTCTAAAATACTAGAAACAATAAAGATGGGATGCAATCTCAAAAGGCCTGAAAGAAATAAAAGACGTGTTTTTGTTAAGGAAATAAGAACAACAATTTTGTCCTCAAGTAGTTGCACAGAGGTTGCTTAAAGGTTGTTCCAGAATGAGGATGAGGAAAGGATGAAATCCCACATGGGCACAAAGTTGTAAAGGGTCTGCAGAAGAGGGCAGGGGACAGAGGGCGGAGGGGAGAGAAAGAAGGGGGATACCTTATTCATGTGGGCAAACTGACTAAGATTGAAAGTGTTTATTTACAATCTTTTTTTTTTTTTAAAGAAATGAGGTCAATAGTATATGGATGCAAAACTAGAGGTAAAATTCCCTGTTAAAAGGACACAGTTTCTTGGATTATTGAAAATTTGTAATGTCATAGCTGTCCATGTCCTGGTAGAATGTGATCAATGGTGACTCCAGTTATCTTAAAATGTTAAATATCACAGAGACAACTAAATTTCCTTGTCAACTACATTATAAAGAACTCTCATCAAATCTTTAACCATGGCCATTTAAAGCCTTTTGTCACTCACATATATTATCTTACTCTGATGTTTTCCTGAAAATTCTTGTAATCAGCTGCAAGTTTAATCTTCAACAAAAAAGGATTGTCTCAGGGATCCACAGTAAGATTAGAGCATGTACTCTGGGGTACAGGTTTCTGATGTCATTGTTTAGGTAATTTTAAGATCATACCCTGGACTAATGATTTCTAGAACAAACAGAAAAGTTCATAGGTTCATAGAACCCCAAATCAAGAAAAACCCAAATTTATCACATGGCACTGAGTAGATTCATAAAGAATGATTATGATTTCTTTTATGACCTTTGCTCAGAATATTGCTGGTTCTTTAATGTTTCATTTTCTGGGTTTAAGAACCCTCTTTCTCTTAAGCTATATATATTTATAGCAATTTAGTAGGTTATGCCTTTGTAAACAAAAACAAAACATTTATCTTTTCTCCCTGCCTGATCCATCCAAAATTTGGAAACCCTCCTGAATGTTATTTTCATGGCAATATAGTTATTTGAGTAAGTTCAGCAAGAATTTGTTCTTCTTATAACAGGACACAATTAGAAACACTGGTTGTATTAGGTTATATATATAAACACTGGTTATATTTGGCTTTCACTGGAGTGTCATGTATGAGAACGGTGTGCATAGCATCAGAGATGCCCAGGCTTAAGAAACAGAGGTGGACTTTAAGGAACCTTCCTGGAAAACCCACCTGGCACCTGGCTTACAGAATTCCCAGCCTTACAGGTGAGTGAGGAAAGCTACCTCCTGGCAGGCCCAGGAGGGTTGGGGACCTCGAGAAGGAATTCATCCGAATCTGTGGATACTGCAAGTGAAGTCTGATGGCAAATTCTGCTAGCCTTGAGCCTTTTAAAAGTCCAATCTGAGAATCCTAATAAAAGTTCCAGCAAAACAAACTTAAGAAGGCCTATGTTGTCAATTACCATCCTTGCTACATTTACATAAACAATCAGGCCAAGTTTAATGAGACGATTTGTTTTGCAAACAAAAATAGTCATACCTTAATTATCTTTGATATAAGTGGGGGTGATTTTAGAGAAATTTTGTTTCAATGTAAAACTATAACCCACCATTGTGGATTATCAGATTCTAGTCCTGTTCATTGTCTT
The DNA here is from genome assembly GCF_002288905.1 of Enhydra lutris kenyoni. Classification (NCBI taxonomy): domain Eukaryota; kingdom Metazoa; phylum Chordata; class Mammalia; order Carnivora; family Mustelidae; genus Enhydra; species Enhydra lutris. The sequence continues at coordinate 224,364 of NW_019154236.1, forward strand.
TGAGCTATTTTCACCTCTCTGAAAGCCGAATCCTGCCATCTTGAGCATTTTGTCAGTGACCTTTCCAACTTTCTTCTATCCTCCTGACTTGGCACCACTAAGAACTAGAACTGCCTGTTTCCTAAAGCCCTGCAAGCTGAAGGGACCCTGAAAGGCTTTATCCCAACAGTCTGGGCCACTCAGGAAGTTCACCAGAACATGGTCCTCTGAGCTCCAGGAAATGCCCATGACTGTGACATTGCCACTGCCATCGTGACTCTGCCATTTCATCTAGAAATCATTTGGACTGACTGCTTTCTGAACTCAAGAAACTGAGTTTATAATCCACTTCAACTACTAGTTTTTTTCCTTTTCTTTCTCCATAAATCTATGCCTTCTTTCCCTTTGCATCTCTCTTACCTCCCAGCTTCTAACCTGAATCCTTTCTCCATAGCCACTATCTCAGCTTCTGCTCCTTGATACACCTTGGGAAGTTTTCAATGGGGGAAATAAAGGGGTCCAGAACACACCACTGTGGCATAACAATTATTTTGAGCTAAGGGCATTTGAGAGTCAACAGATGCAGGAAGAGGCTTTTCTGAACTCCCCTTATCTGCCTAAAAGGAGAACCTCTCCCAAGAGCTCAACTGTTACAAATCCTCTCCCTGGGACTTTTGGTACCACAACTAAGCAGACATTGTCACAAAACCATTATATCTCCCTTCTTTCTCCTAGGAACCCCTTTATCCTTTCTGAAAGACATTTGTTTTCCCCTAAGTGCCCTTTCTCCCCTCCCCTTATTAAGATGGCATATCAGTCCTGAATTCTGCCTCGTTGAGTCACACTTTTGTGTACAGATGTGAATAAAAATCTACATTTTCTCTTGCTAATCAGTTTAATTCACAGCCCCTAACTACTGGATTTAAGAGTGTAGAGGAGAGGTTTTTTTCCTCCCCAACAGGAGAAAATGTTAAGTCAAGCAACATGCTCACATAAACCTCAGCAAACTGCCAACTTCTCATTTAGCAACTACAGTTAGACATTTAAAAGTTTCCTTATTCTTAAAGGAAGTCCAACAGTTTAAAAAACAGCATTTTTTAACCCACTCAGATGGGTTATGACTTTTTTTTCCACTTTATATCCCCCTCTACAAAGAGGTTTAACTTTTAGCCAAATTTTACTCATTATTTCTGAATATTTACAGCATAGTTAATAAGCTGTAATTTTAGACATTGAAAAATAAGACAAAGTCATCAAACTATATTATGGCACTGATAAGATGCAAAATGTAAGACACAGGTAGATCTATAAATTGCCACATACTTGCAAATTCCAATTATAACTGACTCTCTTTCAAACATCAGTTTAATATAAATACTTATCTAGTAATGCATCATAAACCACAGGGTTAAAATAATTCCTTCTGTCATGTAAATGTGGAAATGAGCGCTAAAACTGTTCAACTTAGCAACAAATTATTTTTTTTTCAAGAGCAAAGTAATACAGAACCCAGAGGACTCATAAGAAAATCTTAAGCTAAGTCATTTATACTTTAAGGGGCACTGGCTCAATTCTGAAGGAGTTGGCATTAAAACAACAACACAGTTTTGGGGCACATGGCTGGCTCAGTCAGTAGAATATGTGACCCTTGATCCTGTGGTTGTAAGTCTGAGCCTCACATTGGGTACAGAGACTACTTAAAAATAAAATCTTTTTTAAAAAGATTTTTAAATCTTAAAAAAAAAAAGATTTTATTTATTTATTTGACAAAGAGAGAGACAGAGCAGAAGCAGGGGGAGCAACAGAGGGAAAGGGAGAAGCAGGTTTCCCACTGAGCAGGGAGCCAGATGAGGGACTTGATCCCAGAACCCTGGGATCATGACCTGAGCAGAAGGCAGATGCTTTAACCAACTGAGCCACCCAGGTGCCCCAAAAATAAAATCTTTAATAGAACTTAGTTTTTTCAGGTATTTAAAGATTTTCATGTGTTGTGTACTTAAAGTTTTTCTTTTCTTGACCCCACCTCCTTTTCCTTAGTATAAGAAAAACTTTCTTAGTGTAAGGAAAGCCTAGTTTAACAGTCCTGGAAATTGTGCATTTAGGGTAAACCACATTATTTTATCTAATTCTACTACACCAAATACCACTATTTGGGGTTCTCATTTTAAATTATTCAAAAATGAATGTTTCTCATCTATTTTTCACCAATCATCAATTTATACTATATCACAAGGATAAAAGAGATTACTTCAGGTGTTGGCAACGTTTCATGAAAGCACCAAGGTGGGAAGGGGTGGGTAGAGTGACCAACCAGATTAGTACAACCACCTTTCATATAGTTTTTCTTAAAAAAAAAAAAAAAAAAAAAAAAAAAAGGCAAGTTGCTTTCAATTTTCTGTGAAAATGGCAGGATATTAAGATGTGCAAGCAAACTGCTTCTTTCATATCCTTTTAAGGTATCAGTATTTTCTGGAAGGTATTTTGGTATAGGGCTCACAGAGGAATGCCTTCCATATCAGATGATATGTAAACAAACAATTGTTTGCTCAGCAGAAAACAGGTTTTTTGTATACTCTAGTTCAGGAAGTCTGCCAAGAAAATAAAGGGAAGGGGGTAGTAATCAAACCCTATAATGCCCACCCATAATCCTAGAAGGGAAAAATAAAGCCATTGAAATAAATTCGATTTAGTGATATCCTGAAGGTCAGCAGTATTTCCATAATACTCACTATGGCACAGAAACAAAGTCTGGAGTGTGCAAATACTTAGGCCGCTAGGAGAGCCACATAAGAGGCACAGACTAACTTGGAGAGTTGAGTCTGGATTCAGTCTCTGCTTTCCTTTCAACACTTCTAAGATCCTTTCTGCTTTCACATTGCTGTTTTTACAGCAGAAACAAGGGTCTCTGAAGAACCGGCCACAGCATTACAAGTCATCCAGTGGTGCCCATGCTTCTCCACTGAGGTGTTGAACAACCTTCTTCAAGCGACTCCAAGGGGTGGCAGCTGAACTGCCCATTCAGCAAGCTGCTGGAAAGGACCCCAGTGTCAGTGGGGGCAGCTCTCCATACCTCATCTGACTGTGATACACAGAAACTCGGTGGCACACACCTAGCTGCACTGTCAAGAAGGCTGTGTCTTTGTTGCCATATATAAATTCTTTACACAGAAGTGTATCTTGAAAGAAAAGTACAAAAAGACAATGGTGTGAAACAAATGAACTTATTTAAAAAATGTAAGATGGCACATGACATGTAGCCAGAAGTCAGAATCTTGTGGCAAAAGAACAGTCTTACGGGCTGTGTGTTGGAACGGCTTAGATTTAGATTTTCTTAAGGCACAACCAAAGTTCTTTAGATTTATTTTGGCAAGTGTTTTTCTTGCTGGAAGATCATAAAAGTAGGCAGACTTATCTGCCTAATGGCATGCTGGCACACTAAGTTAAGGAAAATAGTACTCTGACTAAAACTAAGGCTAATAGGTGAAGAAAAACAAAATTTCTATTGGTTTTAAATTTGTACCAAGGAGACTTACTACATACTGGAGAAATGATAGCAGTATTTTATACCTTTGCATAAGAAAAAAAAAATGATTCTCCTTTTGAAGTTGTAGCTTCAGGATTTAATCTGAGTCAATGTCACCATGTGGTAAAAACAATCTGGATTTTATAATGCATGAGCAGGAAAAAGTTGCAAAAATACCAAATGGTTTGGAGCTACAAATACGGTGATACATCAGCAAAGGGGCCAAATCAGGTTTTTACTCCGGACAGGTGTTATGTTTATGAAAAGTGATTCAATTTGTTATATGTTCAAAGCTAAATTAGAACTAGCTGCCTTACAATGATATTTCACTGCCATTTCTTAACACTTTAATTTTGGTGAGTTCTGTTACAAGTTCAAGTAAGTTAGCGCTGTTCTCAACTCATATCAATTGCCTTCAAAAAATGAAGGGGCAGATATTCCAATAAGCTTTAGGTAAAAAGGATCCTGATCATTTTCGTTCTAGTTAACCTGAAATATTTCCCTGGGCATAACCATAGCCTCTCTGAAAACTGGAAAATATTGCATAATTTAAAAAGTCAGAGTATAACAATATTCACTGGTAACTTCAAATAAATTAGGCTAAGAGGATGGAATATGGGGAGTAGGCCAGACCACCAGTCATGTCTGCCTAGCCATAATACCAGTGAAACTTAAAGATCTGCAAGGATCAAAGAAAACTGAGAAACCACCCTTAACTGGCTGGAGGTATAACATTCTACAAGTGTCCTCATGGTCTTCGTAAATATTACAAGATGACCCACGCACTCTGATTGGCTGTGGCCACACACAGACACCTCAGAGCCCACTGCAAATCTGGTATATAGCAAGTATGGAACCTAGCAGCAGGACGGAGTTTGCTTATGACATACTGACTAGCACGAAGGCAGACAGTGAAGAACTATCAGAACTATTTTTCACCTTGGAAAATCATTCATGAGGTTACTATGACAAGAATATAAATCAAGGCTTACAATGCTAAGTGCCGGTTCCACAGTTGGCCATCTGGATATGGGGTTTTCTGATACTTAGCTGTTTTGATTATTTAATCAAATATTAAGCAAATATAATTCACATGCAACCCTTATCAAAAAAGGGAAGGAGGTCAATTTCCTATGATCCACACAAACTGTTAACCTGTTAAGAAAAGCCTCATTTTTCCAGCATTTGAGTATATACACACACATCATGTCTGTTTTTTTGTTTGTTTGTTTTTTTTTTTAACATTTTAGAGTGAGGGTGAGGAGGAGAAGGACAATGAGATAAAGACACAAGCTAAACATCCAACATGCCCCATTCCTTATTCTCTGCGTGACTGGCAGCATTACTCAGAAAGTCACTCTTTACTCTGATGGTCATAATATATTTGAATGTGTAGATCTTTAAGGATTTCCTTATTCATTTGGCCAGGCCTATGGTCGGTGCTTTTTTGTTTTCTTGGTGGAATAATTCATCAGTGCTTCCTGAGAGGCTCAAAAAGGATCACTGGCCAGATTCCGAAGAGAAACTGTTTGGAAACAAGTTAGGGCAAAATGAAAGAAGGTAACTACCGCATGTCATGCCTGAAAAAGAACCTATGGAGCTAGATGTGCTAACAACTACCCTGGTATCAGTAGCCTGAATATGGCAGTCTTTCCAGACTTGCACCAGATCTCAGAAACTATTTTTATTTAATTTATTTAAATGGATTAAATTTCTATTTTGTCAGGCATGGAGCTGGGCATTTTAATCATCTCATTCTTAAAACAACTCTGTAATGTAGCTATTGACAGCTCCATTTTATTGTTGAAAAAACTGAGGCTTAAAAAGAACAGATTTGCCCAACGTCATAAAGCAGTACATGGAAGACCTGGTCAAGATTCAAAAGCATCTGGTTCCAAAGCTTGTACTCTACTACCTTTCCACCCCACCCCCTTCTTCCACCTGGGACCCATCCTCCCAACACCAAGCCTCTCCCAACACACCCACACATGCATGCACACACGCACACACACCCACCCCTAGGAAGGGAACTTACCTTTACTTTTGGCCTGTATTTCAGGTAAAGAGTTCTTGTATATAAACTAAAAGAAAAGGGGAGGGAGGAAAAGCACTTCAGATTAATTTTTAATTCATACAAACTGGCCTACTGAGAAATTTAAGCACAGTGCCTCTGTACACACACAAAGAAAGCAACCCTAGTAGATTCTTTGTTCATTTAGCAACCATTTTTTGAGGAGCTACTCTATGCAGAACACTGGCAAGATGCTAAGGAAGACAGAAATGAATACGCTCAGACTGTGACCTCAGGATGTTTGTAGTTTAGTAGGGAGCACTCCACTCACACTTGATGATTCATGTCACAACTGCCAGTTTCATCTTTGAAGATATATGGTAGCAAGGATTAAAGTAGAGGATTCTTAGAATATTCTGGAAGTGGTTATATCAACTCTATATGGATTACAATACAGGTATGAGATAATCAGGAAGGTAAAGAAAGTCTTCCTCACAGTAGCTTTAGAATAAGTAACCTATGAAGATGAGACTGGATTCTAAATCAGTATACATGGCAAGTAAATAACTTGGCTCAAGACTGTTACACAGTTACAAAGTAATGGAGAAAAGCTCCAAGCTCAGATATTTTTACTCCCCAGTATTAACTCTTTGTTTGAAACAAACATTTGTACAGTACTTAAGTCTGAAAGGGCACATATGTTATATTGTTAAATTTTCAAATCATCCCTCTGAAATATTATTTGCATGCTTCATTCGATGAGGTACCCAAAGAATCAAAATTTCCATAACTGAAGCTTGAATATCCAAGCTTCTTTTATTTTATTTATTTAGGATGAAATATGTCTAAAACATATTCTATCTTCCCTGCCTCCTTAAAAAAAAAAAGTAAAACATTTTAACATTAATAGAAAACAAAACAAAAAAAAAAAGTCAAAACCCTGCCACCATATATAATAAAAATGCCTCATTTTTTTCCATATTTACTTTAACCCTTGTCCTGATAAATTAGTTTTTACACAGGGTTAATAATTACCTACATATGATTTTAGTCTGTTTCACTTAATCCAAATATCTTTCTAAGTTGCTATAAAATTTTCATATAATTTTAAATAGCTGAATAAAAGATATACTGTAATTTATTTTATAATTCTACACTATTGTGTAATTTCTTTTTCTTCTATTATTATTGATGCTTTGCTGATTAAGAAACACTGTAATAAAAATAATTGAGTTTACACACACATTTTCACTTTTCTGGGTTATTTCTTTAGGATAAATTCCAAGAATATAACTGGGATAAAAAATATAAATATTTTATTTTCACAAACACATATAGTATCAAATTTCTTTCCAAATGGGTTACATCAATTTACACTGACAAGTAATGTGTGATCGTATCATTTCCCTGCAACTAAGGAATACAGAAGGAAATTTTAAAATATTATAGAGCTCACTTAATGGATATAAAAAAATATCTCATTGTTTTATTTAAAAAATTTTCTAAAAATAGGTAATATAATCATTTGGTAAAGATTTGGAAGAGTAGAAAGGAAAAAGGTCTGTCTCCTACCTGGTACCTTCAGCACAGAGATAAATGCTGGTACTTATCAGTTAACATAAACCCTTACAAAGATAATTAGGTATTTATGAGCATATATGTATATTTAGCCCTGTCTTTTTCACAAAAATGGATATCCTACTGTTTTAGGAAGCATTTTGATTACCAATTAGTTGATCAGTTTTCTATTTGCTTATTTACACCCAATATCTCAACCCCTTCCCCTCCATCATCATCTGGAGGCTTGGCCTTCTCCTCTCCTTTATTTTTTTAATTTAAAAATAGTTTCAAATTTACAGGACAGTTTTAAGATTGGTATGAAGAATTTCTGTACCCCGTCTCCCAGATGCCAAATTGTTATCATTTAACCACATTTGTTTTTACACACACACACACACGTATGTCCAAGTGTATATATATCCTATGGAGTCTTTGAATGACATGATACCCACCACTTCTAAATATTCTAATATGTATCACCATATAACAAAGACAGTATCCTAAATTACTATAATACAACCCTTCCACTTAGGAAATTAATACAATACTAACATCCAAGTCAAGACTTCATTCTAATTTTGTTGACTGTCCCAGTAATTTCTTTTTCCTTTCTGATCCAGTTTGCTATCTAGAAACAAACACTGCATTTAGTTTTCACATCTTAATTTGTTTTTTTAACTAGAACAGTTCTTCAGTATTTCCTTGTCTCATGAACTTGATAGTTTTAAAAAGTATAAGACTTTGATTCTGTAGAAGGACCTTCAACATAGAACCATCAATATTTCCTCATAACCAGACCCAGGCCATGATTTTTGGCAGAAATACTACAGAAATGATGCTGAGCTCATTTCAGTGCATTTTATCAGGAGACATACCATAATGACATGCTCTGTCATGGACAATCTTAACCTTAAATGCACAGTCAAGTTGGTTGCTGCAGTTTTTTTCACTGTAAAGTCACCATTTCCCCCTCTGTATTAGTCTTTCATGGAGAGATATTCTAAATTACACCAATATGTGTTCCTCATCATATTCCCACCTATCAGCCAGAGCATCCACTGATACATAATACATATCAACTATTCCTAAGATGGCTGCCAAATGGTAATCATTTGTGTCCATTGTTCCTTCTAAATTTGTTAGTTGGCATTCTTTTGTAAGGAAGACTTCCCTTCTCATTTATTTATATTAGTATGCACTCACAGAGTCTAATTTATTCAATGGGTTTTAACCTGAAACTCTTGCTATTTAATTTTGATATTCACACTATCTCAGGTTTACAAGGCCAAAGCTTGCCTTTCAGCCTTCACAGGGTTTCATAGAGCTAGGTGATACATGTATGTGTTAGCACATATATACACATGTATTTTTAATGTATACAACACACACACATTTAACTTCTTCCATATCTGTGTGTATATTTATGTTTGTGTCACACACTCATGAGTTCGTAATAATACTTTTTTAAAAAGATTTTTATTTATTTATTTGAGAGAAGAGCAAGCAGCAGGGAGGAATAAAGAAAGAGGGACAAGCAGATGCCCCACTCAGCAGGGAGTCCGATGTGTGGCTCAATCCCAGGACCCTGAGATCATGACCTGAGCTGAAGCCAGACACTTAACTGACTGAGCCACCCAGGTGTCCCTAATAATTTAAATTCCAATCTAAACCTCTCAAGATTCTGTCTAGCTTTCCCTCTTTCCATATTTGTAAATCCCTTCTGAGACAGTGGAGAAATCAGGCTTTTATGATCCACAATATATTTACTTATTGTTTAATCAACGAATTTACTAGTTCAGTATAACCCATTTCCTAACTCCAGCCACCTCCTCCATGCACCCTGCCATATCCCTTCACCTCATCACTCTGTTTCCTTGCAGGGCACAGCAGCCACTCCCCCACCCCTCACCACCAGATCTTCTTGGAGCTCAGCATACTACTACCACTGGCCTCCTTTCCTCATTCCTCAGACACTGAATGCTGCCACCGCAGCAGAGCACTTCTTCCTATCATTATCCCGCTTCCCTGAAGGGTTTCCATACCAGGAGAAGAGAAGGAGAAAGTGACAGGGAGATGGAAAGTAAAAACAGAAAAGGGAAAGTGGGAACGCTAACCTTTTTTTTTTTTTTTTTTAAGATTTCATTTATTTATTTGACAGAGAGAGAGAGATCACAAGTAGGCAGAGAGAGATCACAAGTAGGCAAAGAGGGGGAAGTAGGCTCCTCGCTGAGCAGAGAGCCTGACTCGGGGCTCGATCACAGGACCCCAAGATTTTAGCCCAACCCACTGAGCCACCCAGGCGCCCTGAACCCTAACCTTTTAAAATAGCATATGATGAGTATACTTTCACTTCTTATTTATTATAGAAATTTACTATGTATTGTACTATACTGCAGTAATGTCCTTGGGACTTCTTGGGCAGTGTTCAAGTGCTAAGTTTGTAATTGTCAGGCTCATTCTTATTTCTCCTTTTCTATAATTTTTCGATTTCCTCAAACATTTCCTATCCCTTCTCTTTTAAATTAGCTATTTCTAAAGTGCTATGGGCTGAGAATCCAAATAATCAATATAGTAATAACAGGTTGCATAAAGTAAAATAAATATACTTACAGTCAGAGTTTAAGAGCTCTTCCATGATTAATAACCTTGAGCTCTTCACAGCATGAATGCAACGATTCTTATTTAGCTGCCCAAAAGTCTTTTTTCTGTAATTCTCAGGTAGTTATATTTCAGATAATTCAGGTTGCCTAAATAAGTTATCTCCAGAGAGGTGAGATGCCAATGTTATTTTAAGGAGGTATTCTACAAATTTCAGTTGAGTAAATTTTAATTTTCATATTGGTTCAAAGAAAAAAATTTTCCCCTTTCTAGAAATATTTTAGCTCTCTCAATTCTTGATTAGAATTTGAGATTAAACATATTCTGACCCCCTTGTAAAGAGATCAATAGGTACACATTCATTCAATAACAATATATATTGAGTGCTTACTATCTGATAGGTATTGTTCTAAGCATTTGAGAGCAGCAGTGAATAAGATAAAGTCCCTTACCTCAAGGAACTTTAAGTCTAGCGGGTGGGGACAAACAATAAATATATTAATATTGTTTATAAACAATATTGTTTATAAACTGTTTATAAATGCTTTGAAGAAAAATAAGGCCTGGTAAGGGGAGAATGATATGGAGACATTATTTGAATAGTGTGATCAGAGAGAACTCTAATTTCATTTTTGTTATAAATGATTGACTTCCAACAGACTCTTGAGCAAGGGAAGAGAAGTGGCAACCAACTTATTTCAGGGAAAGAGACAAATTAAGCTGGGGACTTCTAACACTCATGCTTTCCCAGTCTGCTACTTAGGGGATCTGGCTGCTTTTCCCCCTCTAAATGTATTCTCTATAAATAAAGATATGTTGATAAATAAGAAACGGAAATGTTTACATCCTACTTGCTCTAAAAAGGAGATGAATGATTACTTAAAATGTAAATCATGTGTCAGAGGTCAGTTAGTACAACCATCTCACTATAAGAATGAGAAAACTAGGGACACCTGGGTGGCTCAGTCAGTTAAGCCTCTGCCTTTGGCTCTGGTCATGATTCCAGGTTCCTGGGAAAGAGTCCCATATCGGGCTTCTGCTCAGCAGGGAGCCTGCCTGCTTCTCCCTCTCTCTCTGCTGCCTCTCCCACTGCTTGCTCAGTCTCTCTCTCTCTGACAAATAAATAAATAAAGTCTTAAAAAAAAAGGGATGAGAAAACTAACGAAGCTTCAGAGAGGGGAAGGGACTTGTTTAAGGTCACCCAGGTGCAGAGGCAAAGCTAGAATATAAGTTCCTGATTTTTGTCCCTGACATTTTATATTTACACCATCCTATTTGAAGCAGTAAAGGCAAAAACACTTCAATACTATGCTAAAAAAAAAAAAGTCTCTATTTCCTACCTGAAAAGGATATGAAGATAAGAACCAAGGCCAGTTAAAATATGCCACCATGCATGAAACTGTGTGGCAACACCCATGATAGGTGGCACCTTCTTTCGAAAGTTCCTGTGTAAAGAGGGGGGAAAATCACCATTATTACTATTTTTTTAAATATTTAGCAACTATTGCTGACAGCCTTTGAGCATTTTGAAATGTTATTCTCACATATGTCAATTATTTAATTTCCTTAAATCTGCTGTAGTCTGCATATTGTTTTCCAAAGTATATTTTGAGGAACAGTGATCCTACCAGAGTTCCATGAAGAAATGATTCTGTGTTCAAAAAAACCCACAGACAGTAGTATATAGTTTATTGCCCTCCTGGAGACTGCAATGTCTATTAATAGAATGAAGGCTCTGAGAAGTCCTATCAGAACTACACAAGAGTTATTTTCACTTCTTTTCCCTGCCCTACATACAACCTTCATCTTAGATGAGCACCATACAGTCTATAAAGTACTTTTGGTAAATATTATTTCACTTCATAGTGAGTCTTTGAAGTGGCTATTATTAGCTTTGCTTTACAGATGAAGGACCTAAAATTAGAGACCGAGTTGCCCAAGTCACTCAGCCAAGTGGCACAGCTGAGTCTCAAATTCTACATCTTTTGATTAATATGTACCATATTAATTTCTCATTTACTGGAAGGAAGGAAAACAATCAATTTAAAACTACTTCTCTAGATATCCCATGACTTTTTGAGACAATTACCATCTCTAAGAACCTATTTCATTTCTTAGTGGCTCTTAACCCAGAGGAGGATGACTTACCTCGGCAGTGTAAGTGCTCTCTCTAATGGGGCTTCTGATGAGTAATAGGGATTCAGAATCACTCATTCAGAACTTAGTTTTCTAAGCAAGGCATATTACTAGTTTGTTTGTATACATTTAAAATATATATTTACTTAATTTTTTATTATGGGAAATTTCAAACATGTGCAAAAGTGAGCAAAATTATAATGTATCCATTATCCAGGTTCAACAATTTAAATAACTTAGCAACCATTGAGACTCACATCCACTTCTCCCCTTCCATATTTTGAAGCAAATCCTAGATATTGTATCATTTTAATTCTAAATATTTCAGTATGTGTCTCTAAAGATTAAAAGCTCTTTATAGGGTGCCTGGGTGATGCAGTTGGTTGAGTGACTGACTCTTGGTTTCTGCTCAGGTCATGATCTCGGGGTCATGAGATCAAGTCCCAAGTAGGGCTTCACACTCAGCATGGTGTCTGCTTATGATTCTCTCTACCTGTCCCTCTATCCCTTCCACTTGTGTTTGCTCTAATAAATAAATAAATAAATCTTAAAAAAAAACCCCACCTATTTAAAACATAACAGTAATACCATTTTCACATATAAAATATTAACAATAATCTCTTAATATCATGAAATATTCAATTACTGATTAAAGTTCCAATTGTCTCATGAGTTTAAAATTTTGTTTTGCAGTTGTTTTGCTTGAATCAAAATTTTAAAAAAATCAACACATTGCATTTGCTTGATATATCCTATCTCTTAAGTCTCGTGTATTTTTCTATATTTTCTTTCCTCTTTCTTTTTCTTTCTTCCTTCCTCCCTTCCAGAGAGAGTGCAAATGTGTGCAGGCACACCTGCAGGGGGAGGGGCAGAGGGAGAGAGAGAATCCCAGACTCCATGCTGAGCGCAGAGGCTGACACACAGGGCTCCATCTCTCCACCCCGCCATCACGACCTTAGCCAAAATCAAGAGTTGGATACTTAACTGAATGAGCCACTCAGGCGCCCTTAAGGCTCTTTTAATCTGTATGTTCCTTTTTTTTTTACCCCCTCTACAATTTATGCCGAAGAGACCATGTCATTCATCTTGTAGATTTCTCACAGTCTGAATTTTGCTGATTGCCTCTCTCTGGTGCTTTTCAATTTATGTGTTTATGCAAAACTTTAGGCACAAAATTTTGAGTTGGAAGGACCCATTAGCTTAACCTGTTGAACATGTTCATTTTATGGAAACTGAGGTACAGAAAGATATTTATCTTGGTGACAGACTAAGCCCAGAGACCCAAAATTCAAACTCTAGTCAATACATAATTGCTGACAAGGTGGTAAAGAGAACACTTGCCTTTCTTAGAAAATAACATTAAGTATATTAAAGTACAAAATTATATACATGCATCTTATATGCTTCTTACAAATCCTTAGTATTTCTTCAACACAGCAGATTAGGCAGATTTCAGAGGCCTAATTAACATCTGATCAACTCTATAATTCTGTGATATATACACACAAAAATCCCTATAGATATTATGAAATAGTCTTAGGTCCAAATTTTTAGGTTAATTAAACAAGTATTCTCAGAATTTAACTTAACAATGGCAAAAATTCATTTCATGGCGCTAGTAATTCTATATGCTTATGAAATTTTCTGCTTAATAAATTGCTTCCAAAAATATATCTTACCTCAGTGAATCACAAAAGATGTTATCTATGTTCCATAATAGAAACCCCATTAAAAATATGCCCAAGGATGTATAACCCAGTCCTCTGAGCCATGGATAAACCCTGTGGGAAAAAAAAGAACAGCAAACTGAAATTCTGTTAAGTCACGTCATGTTCAGAGCTTGAAGCCACTGCTTTCAGAAAAAGGGAAGGTTTTCATTAGTATTAAATGCAAACCTATCAAATTTTCTAATACATTTGCCTATTACATTTAGCCATTAAAAAATGAGGAAGAATATGCAACTAAGACTTTGCTAAGTGTTTCAAGAAAGTAATCTGAAGGCCCCCAATAACTTTATCAGTCCCCTGGAAAAAGTAGGTCATGTTGCAACAGAATTAACATTGACTGAGTCACCTGCTCTGCGTCAGGCAGGCACCACAGTCAATTAGATACACAGGCAAATGAATAAAATCTTCAAATAAACCCTGTGAGGCAGGTATTAGTTTTTGCACTTCACTGATAAGAAAACTGAAGCTTAGTGAGTTACCCAAAATAAGAACAGTAGCTTATATATTTTTATAGCTTCAATGATGTATCACTGACCTACAATTTAACTGACTATATTTCCAGTGTACATTTGATCAGTATATTTGTATATATCCATGAAACACTACAATCAAGATACTAAACATAACCATCATCTCCAAAAGCTAGTTAGAACACTGTATAAATGGAATAACACAATACATCCTCTTCATTGTATGGCTTCTTTCACTTGGCATAATTATTTTAAAACTCATCCATGTTGTTATGTGTATCAATACTTCATTTCCTTTAGTCACTGAGTGGTATTCCATTGTGTGGATATACCACAATTTGTTTATCTGTCCAAATGTTGGTGGACATTAATGTTGTTTCCATTTTTTTCTATAACAAATAAAACAGCTATGAACACTGATAGGTAAGTTTTTGTATGAATGTTTGCTTTCATTTCTATTGGGTAAAAAGGTGAAGAATAGTTGAATTGTATGGCAGGTGAATGTCAAACTTATTAAGGCACTGTTAATCTGTTTTCCTAAGTGACTGTATCATTTTACATTTCCACCAGCAGTGTATGAGTTTTTTGTTCTATATCCCCACCAACACTTCATATAACATGGGTAGATTTTTTCATTTTACTTGTTCCTTGTAGATGTTAGTGGTATCTCAATGTCATTTTAATTTGCATTTCCCTAATGACTAATGTTATGGAACATCTTCTTGTGCCCTATTTGCCATCCATGTTAATCTTTGTTACCGTTTGTTGAATCTTTGCCTATTTAAAAAAATTGTTTGCCTTCTTATTGAGTTGTAAGAATTCTTTATATATTCTAAACATTAAGTCCTTTGCTGGATATATATTTTGTATTTTCTTCAAATCTGTGATTTGTTTTTCACTTTTTTAATGTCTTTTGAAAAAAAAAATTTGTTATTTTGATAAAGTTCAATTTATCAATTTTTTCATTATAGTTTGTATTTTTTGTATCCTATTTAATAACTTTGCTTAACTAAAGTCTGTCTGCAAAGACTTCTATAATTTCTTCTAGAAGTTTTATAATTTTAGCTTTTACATTTAGGGATATGATTCAATTCTAGTAATTTTTGTAATGGCATTAACTTTTGTAATGGCAGGAGTTTAAGTTCATTTTTAAAATAAGAATACCCAGTTGTTTCAGGACAATTTATTGAAAAGATTATCTTTTTTTTTTTTTAAAGATTTTATTTATTTATTCGACAGAAAGAGATCACAAGTAGGCAGAGAGGCAGGCAGAGAGAGAGGAGGAAGCAGGCTCCCCCCCCAAGGAGAGAGCCCGATTCGGAGCTCAATCCCAGGACACTGGGATCATGACCTGAGCCAAAGGCAGAGGCTTTAACCCTCTGAGCCACCCAGGCGCCCCTTGAAAAGATTATCTTTTCCCCCACAGAATTACCTTTGAATGTTTACTTAACATCAGGTCAATATGGATGAATAGACTACTTGCAGATGTTTTACTGATCTGTATTTCATTTTTACCACCAATACCACATTGTCTTGATCAGTGTACCACAGACTAAATTAAGGAGTGTTAAGTCCTCTAATTTTGTCATTCTTTTTCTTTTTTTTTTTTAGATTTTATTTATTCATTTGAGAGAGAGCGCACGTGAGAGCGTGAGGATAGGAAGGAAGGAGAGAAGCAGACTCCCCACTTAGCAGGGAGCCCGATGTGGGACTCGATCCCACAACCCCGGGACCATAACCTGAGCCAAAGGCAGATGCCTAACCAATGGCGCCACCAGGCGCCCATGTCATATATATATATATATATTTTTTTTAACTGCTTTGGTTCTTCTAGATCCTTTTTATTCCCTTATAAATTTCAGAATCAGTTTCTCAATTTTTACCAAAAAGCCTGCAGAGATCTTGATTGTGATTGCATTAAACTTACAGATCAGTTGGGGAGAACTGACATCTTAACAATATTGAGGTTTCTAATCCATGAAAATGGCCCACCTATCCGTTTGTTTAGGTCTTCTTAAATTTCCCTCGGCAAAAAACTGTTTGTTGTAGTTTCCCATATGTAGGTCCTACATACAGTCACTAAATTTTAATCTTTAAACATCTGATGTATTTTGGTGCTACTGGAAACTATACTTTTGAAATTTCTCTTTTCAATTATTTGCTGCTAGTATACAGAAATATGAATTTTGAATATTCATTTGAATTTCATGACCTTGCTGAATTCCAACTTATTACTCCTAGGAGTTTTTTGGTACATGTCCTATGACATTTTCTGTACATGATCATGTGATCTGCAAATACTATTATTGGACAAGCCTTCAATAGAAGGCTTGAATAGAAGTGGTGATAATACATATTCTTGTTTTATTCTTCATTTTAAAGATAATTTAAAAAAAAAACACTTTATTACTACATGTGTTAGATGTAGAGTTTACAGGTTAAGAAAGTTCCCCTCTATTACTAATTTGTAAAGGGTTTTATTTTGTCTTTAGTTTATAAATAGCTGTTGAACTTTACAGAATACTCTTTCTAAATCTGCTATCTTCATGTACTTTTTTTCCTTTTTTTTTAAAGTATGGTGAACGACAAAAATAGATTTTCTCAAATATTTTCTTATTTTTACCTGTTAGTATTTGTATATAACTGAATGAAAAAGGGTAATCTAAAAACCATCAGGAAAGCACAAACCTGGCTGTGCATATGAAGGTTCTCAGAAGATTAGGTTAAGAGAGTCACAGTCTATCTTCAGCTTTTCAGAGTATATCATAACCCCATTTAGGGGAGGCAAGAATGAGTCCCAGGAAACACAGGGCTCAACAAAGTGAAGGCATCTGGCAGGGTTGCAGTGTGGGCCAGATGCTGAGATGTGACAAAATATGATCAATGGGAGTAGGGTACTCTCTATTTTCTGCTTCTAAGCTTACTTACCAGGGCCAATCTTCAGCTCTCAGCGGTAGTTCAAAGCAAAATTCTTCTGTGGGGTGAAATGAATGTCTTTGGTTATCCAGGCAGCAGGGTACAGAGGAGAGAGCAAGAATTTCATCAGCACATGGTCCCTACAAGCTAAGTACAGATAAGATTCTGGGGACAGACTACCCATTATTATCAGGTATGAGAATGGGTAATACAGAAGGCCCTCAACACATATGGGTCTGGTGTAACACAGCTTCACTCTCAACTACCTTCCTCGCTAGTGTATAGCTGAGAAATTCCTTCCCTTCCTCTTCACCCTGAGAATTGCCTTTACCTCTCTCAGCATTGGATTTCCTATGTCCTGTTATCTCATGTCTTCCTCTTTTTCTGTTTACTCTCTCATTATACATCCTTCAGTAGGTTTCCATAATAGTTTACAGGCTATAAGGTTTTTTTTGAGAACTCAAATATATGAGCTGGTAGTCTGGTTGGCTGCAGGATTCTAAGTTAGAATTCTAGAATTCTAGCTGCCAGTTTTGTTTTGACAAGCCCCAAACCATTCTGATCTCTGATCCTTCATATGTATATCTGCCTTCTAACTCTACAAACTTGTGGAATCTTCCTTGTCAAGAATTCTGAAACTGGCATGGGTCTATTTCTACCCATTGTGTTGAATAGCCAGTGGTTGTTTCAATGTAATAATTCATGTCTTTCAATTGCAGGGTATTTTAAGTAATTTTAGTAATGATTCCTTCCCTTCCATTTTATCTGCACTGTCTTTGCATCTGGCCTAGTAATATTTCTATTGAGTCTCTTCTCCATTTCTTTCTCATCATCCTGATGGCACCCAGGTGTGTGTGTATGTGTGTGTGTGTTTGCTTCTGTCTTTTCTGCTGTGAAGCCCACAGACATGAGGAAACACTTCACTGTTTCTCCACAGCAGTGGTGATGAGTGGGCACAAGGGTCCTGAGGCCTTGTGCTCTTATTTACTCTGGATCACACCATGGGTTTAGTGCCTTTTCTGTGGTAGATTCTTACTGGTGGATGGGAGATGATGGACCATAATGCAATCACAATATATGTTCAGGAGAAGGAATTCCAGTGACTTCTTCAACTGTATCTTTCAAACCATTCGCTTCAGTGTTCAGTTTTACCATATTTTTAGTATCTTTGGGGGGGGGGATTCTCTGAATGCTCCTTTTTTTTATCTTGCATCTTACTCTTGATTTCATAGATATCGTGTATTTCTAGAAACATGAATGGATTAATGGTATTTGTTGTTTTGTTATATTTGAAGTTTTCTCCTTCATGCATAAGTTGTTTCTTCTAAGTTGATTCCCCCCCACCCCCCCACCCCTTATTTGTTTTGGCCTCTGTCTTTCATACTGGATGCATTCCTCTTGTTTGGCACTGTCTCCTCATTCTTAAGAATGGGAAACTAAAAAGGTGGTTGAGTTAGTAACTCTAGGCATGTGGTTGAGTTAGTAACCTTTACCATAGGGTTACTTTGCTGGGCCAATTGTTAGGGAACCCCCAAATCAGTATCTTTAGGTCTTTTAAGGCTTCTCATATTCCCTAAAAGAAGATCCTCTCAATTCTCTGTTTAGAGGTTTTTACATTCAACATTCAAACTGCGTAAGATCACCCAATTTCTCTGATTTCACCATGTTATTGACATGCTGTCTGGCAAAACCCAATCTAGAGACATTGTTCACCATTACCAGAGAATAAACCTACAGGCTCTGTAGTTCTTCTGTGGTATGGAGTAGGTGAGGGGATGTAAGCATTTAACATTTTCTTAAGGCTTTTAACCAGCCCTCCTTATTTTAGAACCCAAATTCATCTGCTTTTCTAAACTGTTGGGTTAATGCTTGATACTTGATACTTGAGAAAATTATGATGTAAACTGGAGGTTCTTTGTTTAAAATTTGGCTTTCTTGGGTTAGCAGTAATCCATCTATTTTCCAGCTTTAAAAATTTTATTCAGTCTTCTTGTGGGTTATGCTTTATTGAGTCTTAGTAGGGTTTCAGAAGGGAGGAAAATTAGATTGAAGATGTTGATCTTCAATATTATATGTTTCCTTTTCTTTAATTTCTGCCCTTTCATAGTCCCATTCTTCATTTGTGTGGATTGATTCTATTGATCCTTTTTCTAATTATTGAAGTTGTATGCTTAATTCATTATTCTTCAGTTTCTCTGCTCCTAATGTAAACATCTAAGGCATACATTTCCCGCTAAGAACCAGTACTTTGTAGTACTTGATCTGTGGCACTTTCACTGTGATTACTTTATAAGTATTATTTCTACTGCATTTTTTTTTTTACTTGTATTTACAAGTATGGTTTTAAGTTTCCAAATACATGGGCTATTTTGACTAATTCTGTTTTAACTAATTATACTATAGTCAGAGAACATATTATACGTAAAGTTTGCTGAACCTTGCTTTAAAACTAGTGTCTGAACCATAAGAGACTCTTAACCTCATGAAACAAACTGAGGGTTGCTGAGGGGTGGGGGAGTAAGGTTAGGGTGGCTGGGTTATGGACATTGGGGAGGGTATGTGCTATGGTGAGTGCTGTGAAATATGTAAGCCTGATGATTCACAGACCTATATCCCTGGGGCAAAGAATAAATTATATGTTAATAAAAAAATAAAATAAAACTATTGTCTGGTAGATTTAATAACTACTTCATGCATGCTTGAGAAGACCAAACTTCTTTAACTTAAATATATTAAATCAATTTGTTATTGTATTATTTAAATTTTGTCCATATCCTGGCTAATATGCTTACTGTGTTAAAATATTTCAGCATGATGCAGCACTGATACACATCTCTTTGTAATTCTGTCAGTTTTTGCTTAAAATTTTCCATAGAAGGTTTAGAATTGCTTTTTTTTCCTAATAAATTAAATCTTTTAATAATAATGTAGCAAACACATTTGTTTTAAATAAAGCTTTAAATTTTTTTCGTTATTAAAATAGCTAGTCCAACTTTCTTTTAGTCAGTATTTGTGTGGCACATAGTGTTTTTATACCTTTTTAAAAAAAGTACTGTGTATTTACGTGGATTTTTTGAGACTAATCAGGTGGGTTTTGTTTTTTTTTTTAAAGATTTCATTTATTTGTCAGAGAGAGAGGGAGAGAGAGCGAGCACAGACAGACAGAATGGCAGGCAGAGGCAGAGGGAGAAGCAGGCTCCAAAATGCTGATAAACAAAATCAAAGAACAATCAAAATAAATGGAAAGACATGTGTTTAAAGACTGGAAGACTCAACACAGTAAAGATGTGACTTCTTCGCAAACTGATATGTAGGTTTAATGTAATTCTTAAAAAAATTCAAACAAAAATTTTAAATATATATTGTAAAATTTATATGGACAGACAAAAGAACCTAAACACCTAAAAACAATTTTAAAAAGAACTGAGAGGAAACAGTCTACATGATTTGAAGAGTTGTATTATTTATAGCTACAGTAATCAAGAGAGTGTGGCAATGGTGGAGGGACACACAGATTAATGTAACAAAATAAAAAACCCAGAAATAGACCTACACAAATATATATGAATCATTTTTGAGGAAAGAGCAAAAGCAATACAGTGGGGAAATTTCAGGAAGTCTTCTCAACCAGTGGTAGGGTAGCTGGACATTCATAAGTTAAAAAAAAAAAAAAAAAAAGACCTTGACCTAAGCCTTATACCTTATACCTTATATGAAAGTTAGCTAAAAATAAATCATGAACTCAAATGTAAAATATAAAACTATACAAAACTTTTAGGAAAAAAAAAAACACAGGATAAAATCTAGGAATCTAGGGTTAGGGAGAGAGTCCTTATATTTGACACCAAAAATATGATCCATAAAATGAAAACTGATAAATTAGACTTCATTAAAATTAAAAACTGTTTTGCTCTATTAAAGACTCTGTGAAGAGTATGAGAAGACAAGGTATAGACTGGGAAAGAAAATATTTATCTACATATTTGATGAAGGAATAGTATCTAAAATATATCAAGAACTCTCAAAACTCAACTGAAAAAAAAAGAAACAATACCATCAGAAATTGGGTAAAGACACAAACAATCATTTCAACAAAGAGGATATATGAATAGCAAATAAATGCATGAAAATATGTTTATCTTTAGACATTAGGGAAATGAAAATTAAAACCACAATGAGAGATTAGTGCATACCTGTAACAATGGGTAAAGTAAAAAAAAATAGTGACAACATGAAATATTGACAATAATGCAGAGAAACTGGGTTACTCATATACTGCTGGTGGAAATATAAAATGGTAACCCAGCTGGAAAACAGTATGGCAGTTCTGAGAAAAACAAAACATATACCATGATACAATTTAGCAATTCTACTCTGGGCATTTATTCCAGAGAAAGGAAAATTTACATTCACACAGAAACCTAAAAACAAATGTTCACAGCAACTTTATTCTTTATAGTCAAAAACTAGAAACAATCCAGATGTCATTTAACAGGTCAATAGTTAAACTCTAATACATCCATATCATGGAATATTACTAAGCAATAGAAACGGATGGACTACTGACACTCAACAAATTGTACTCATCTCCAGTAAATTATGCTGAATGCAAAAGGCCAATCCCAAAGGTTATTATATATACTGTATGATTCCATTTACATAATATCTTTGAAATAAAAAAATCATATAAATGAAGGACAAATTAGTGAATGCCAGGGGTTAAGAATAGGTGGTGAGATGATGGGGTAGGAGATAAGTGGGTACGGCTACAAAAGGACAACACAGAGATGCTTGTGGCAATGGAATTGTTCTGTATCTTGACTCTGTCAATGTCAAATCCTGGTTGTAATGTTGTACTATAGTTTTGCAAGACATTATCATTGGAGAAAATGGGTAAAGGGTGTAGGAGATCGCTGTTAATACATGTGCTTCTACAATTACCTCAAAATAAAAAGCTCAATTAAAAAAGAAAAAAAAAAGGATAAACCCATAAATCATATTATTCATTTATTGAGCACATGCTGCATGGCCAGATCCCATGGAAGTTACTCACATGAATATTATTTAATCTTCATAAACTCTATAAAGATTATGACTATTTCCTAAATAATCTCTCTGGAGTTACTGATTCTTTGTGACATTTTATTCCTTAAAAAACCTTTTCTTCCTTAAAACCTTACAAAGTGGTTTGTAAGAAGGGTTCTGAGTCACATAGTTTCAGAGAAACAAAAACAATTTTTTTTTCAAGGCAATATATTTTTCAAGGCAATATATTAATGTACATTACAAATACTCAAAAGGAGGCCATCATACAGTTTTCCTCAAATTAATGTGGAACTTTTGTTTTTATAGGATGCCAATTAACACCTTGCTTAAAGAACTAGTATTCACTATCTTATACCACAATAAATGTTGGCCTAAAGTTTTCTATCAATATCACTGCTAGAGTTGGGTGTTATTTCAATTTAGGCTACAGATTTATTGCTTGAATGTAATCTAATCATACTGTTAATCCAAACCACTTACCATGTAACAATATAAATAGATCGAAGTACTAATGTGAAGACCAACATTCCATACATGACCTGAATAAGAAAAGAAAAATGAAGTTAGTAAAATCATTATTTTTTGGCAAAGGAAATATATTTTACCTATAAAATTGGTCCTCTCAATAAAATGTATTATCTTTTGTTATATTTTATTTTTTTATTTGTTTTAATTTTTAATTTTTAAATTTTTTTAATAAACATATAATGTATAATTAGCCCCCGGGGTACAGGTCTGTGAATCGCCGGTTTACACACTTCACAGCACTCACCATAGCACATACCCTCCCCAATGTCCATAACCCCACCACCCTCTCCCTCCCCCGCTCCCCCTGGCCACCCTCCGTTTCTTTTGTGATATTAAGAGTCTCTTATGGTTTGTCTCCCTCCCAATCCCATCTTGTTTCATTTATTCTTTTTTTTTTTTTTAAAGATTTTATTTATTTATTTGACAGACAGAGCTCACAAGTAGGCAGAGAGGCAGGCAGAGAGAGAGAAAGGGAAGCAGGCTCCCCGCCGAGCAGATAGCCCAATGAGGGACTCGATCCCAGGAACCCGAGATCATGACCTGAGCCGAAGGCAGTGGCTTAACCCACTGAGCCACCCAGGCGCCCCTGTTTCATTTATTCTTTTCCTACCGCCAAACCCCCCATGTTGTATCTCCACTTCCTCATATCAGGGAGATCATATGATAGTTGTCTTTCTCTGATTGACTTATTTCGCTAAGCACAATACCCTCAAGTTCCATCCACCTAGTCGCAAATGGCAAGATTTCATTTCTTTTTTTTTTTTTTTTTTTAAGATTTTATTTATTTATTTGTCAGAGAGAGAGAGGGAGAGAGAGCGAGCACAGGCAGACAGAATGGCAGGCAGAGGGAGAAGCAGGCTCCCTGACGAGCAAGGAGCCCGATGTGGGACTCGATCCCAGGACGCTGGGATCATGACCTGAGCCGAAGGCAGCTGCTTAACCAACTGAGCCACCCAGGCGTCCCATAATTTTTGCTATTTATCTTTCCCTTGTTCCTTGAAATACATGATAAAACTCCTCTTTTGGGTCTTCTTCTTCTTCTTCTTTTTTTTGGGTATACACATTTTAAAGCTAAATATTTGTCTCCAAGTATTAATTTTGCAGAGACCTACAAGTTTTAACATGTGTTTATTTATTTTTATTTTTATTTTTCAAAAAGATTTTATTTATTAATTTGACAGAGAGAGAGACAGTGAGAGAAGGAATACAAGCAGGGGGAATGGAAGAAGGAGAGGCAGGCTTCCCGCCAAGCAAGAAGCCCAATGTAGGGCTCGATCCCAGGACCCTGGGATTACCACCTGAGCCAAAGGCAGATGCCCAACGACTGAGCCACCCAGGCACCTCTAACATATATTTATTTTCATTATGATTCAACTCAAAGTATTTTCCAGTATCTATGATTTCTTTGATCCATGTGTTATTTAGAATTATATTACTTACATTTAATATAATTGCATTACAGTCAGAAATTATATTTTGATTCTAATCCTTTGAAATTAAGATGCTGTGTGGGCAAGTGTATGGTAAATTTTTGTAAATGTTCTCTAAGGGCTTGAAAAAAAATGTGCTTCTGCAATTGTTGGATGCAGTATTTTACATCTGGCAAGTTTCCTTTTAATTAGTTAATTAATTTCAGGGAGCGAGACTGTATGAGCGGGGAGAGGGGCAGAAGGAGTGGGAGGGAGAGAGTCCTTAAGTAGACTCCCTGCTGAGTGGGAAGCCTGACATAGGGCTGGATCTCAGGACCCTGAGGATCATGACCTGAGCCAAAATCAAGAGTTGGCCGCCCAGTTGACTGAGCCACCCAGGTGCCCCATGGCAAGTTTCTTAAACATGTTGTTTAAATATTTTATATCTTATATAAATTACTGAAAGCTATTAAAATCACCTAAAATTATAGATAGATTTGTCTATTTTTTCTTTTAGTTCTGTCAATTTTTGCATTATATATTTGAGACATTACATGTATTAGATACATATAAATTTTAAATTATTATAATTTTCTGATGAATTGAGTATTTTTAACACTATGAAGTAAACCCTTCTTAACAAGAGAAATGCTTTTCCCTTGAAGTCTGTTTTGTTCTATAATAAAATAACTATCCACATATAACACAATTATGCTTAGTGTTTGCATGGTATATATACTTTCCCACACTTTCCTTTCAACCTTCCCATATCTTTATATTTCATGTGGACTCTTTTATAAAGCCTTGAAATGGCTCCTGCCTACTACTTGTAGTCTCTCTATAACAATAGACTGCAACAAATATTTATTGAGCATTGTGCTAGGCCCTGGGGATATGATGGTGTGGAGCAAAGGATTAGTATCAGGCATTGTCTTGATGCAGGGCTGGTTAAGAATGACCTGTTTCCCAGCCTTGAATATCACAATTAAGATAAATGGAAAATGTTATGTCTGCTCTGGTTGTGAAGGACTGCACCTAGGTTAAAGACTTGGGGCCTGCATGAGAACAATATGAAAGGTGCTCATCATAAAGAATGGTAGGAAAAGGGGGCTGTACCTCCTATGTGTTATAATGACCTCCACTACACTTAGCTCTCATCCCTGGCAGCTATACATAACTTATGTGGATGAGAGGACAAAAAAATCTGTATATATAAATAACTCTGGATCTCCTGATGAGATGAAAATATTATACTTGCTGTATTCTCTACCATGTATTTCTTTATAGAGCTAAGTAAACACAGAATTAGATTAAACCTGATTAGAGGTTGTCAGATTAAATCCATAACTGCAGCCATGATGTTCTAATGGTGAACAAGGAAGGCATGATGACTGCCCTCACAGCAATTACAATCTAGTGTGGAAAGAGATAAGTAATCAGGCAATTAAAAATGTAGTATTTAATTCTGTGACAGGGACTATACAGAGTACTTTGTAAGTACATTCGAAAGCCATCTAGACTTATGCAGATGAGAAAGACTTTTATGGAGAATATGATTTTTAATTTTATAACTGAAACAGTACCAGAAACATCATTAATAACCATCGAAATATTGTTAAGAGAAGCTAGAAGAGAGACGCCTGGGTGGCTCAGTCATTTAGGTGTTGGACTCTTGATTTTGTCTCAGGTCATGATCTTGTGTCTTGAGATCAAGCCCTTGTGTCAGGGTCTGCTCTGGGTGTGGAGCCTGCCTGAGATTCTCTCTCTCCCTCTCCCTCTCCTTCTGCTCCTCCTGACCCCGTGTTCATGTGCTCGCTCTCTAAAAAAAAAAGAAAGAGAGAGAGAGAGTGTGTGTGTGTGTGTGACTGGAACTAGAAGAAAGTAAACTGGCATGAAAAAAAAAGTATGTCTAGAATATATTGTTGGAGGGAAGCGTGGGAAAAATGAAATCAGAAAGGTAAAACCAGAGGTCAAGTCTAGCTATTCAAGTCATGTTTAGTTAAACTTTATCTTACAGACAAAGGGAAGTCAATGGAAGTTTCAGCAATAGTGCAACATGATCACTCGTATTAGAAAGATATCCCTCTCTTGCTGGGTGGAGAATGAATTAGAGGGAGCCAAGACCAATGGAAAACCAACCAATGGCAAGGTATTACAGTAACCTAGGTGAGTGATGGGCCTGAATCAGGGTACTACCAGTGGGAATAGAGAGAAACAGATTAGAGAGCTATTTAGGGCTTGGACTGATAATAATTTGATATGGCAGTTAGAAGAGTTGGGAAAGTCAATGATGGCCTGGTTTACGACTTTAGCAGTTAGGTGCATGGTAACATTTTCCTTGGGTTAGGGAATACAGGAAGAGAAGAAATACTGGAGAGAAAAATGGTGATTTCATTTCTAGATATGTTCAAAGTTTGAGGTGTCAGTGAGATATCCATGTAGATATCTCTGGGAACAGATCTTAGATATCTGGGTCTAAATCTTAGAAGAAAAAAATCTAAGCTGAAGAAACATATTTAGGAATCATCACCATAGAGAAGTCAAGGGGAATGGATTGCTTAAGGAGTATGCTAAACATATCAAATAATGGATAAGTTTGAACCTATACCCTGGCAGCACACTAACGCTTTTCCAAATTACTTTTCTTCTTTCCCCAAGTACCTCCACCCCATACATTCTGATTCTCTCCTAGGATCTGTGGCCAAACCCTGCCAGTCATCCACTCAGTATCCAATCTTTCCTTTTATTTTTTTCTTTGTAGAAGACTGATTTTATTTGGCCGACAATATGTCCCACTTTTATAAAAGCTTGATTTCTCAGTTTCTCCTGCAGCTAGAGGTAGTCATATGACCTTCATAATTTTTTTCTGTGCATATTCTAGTATTAGTCATCTTTTAAATAAAAAAGATAATAGAGTACATCTTTTTTGCTCTTTATAATTTTCACCTAAAATATTTTCATTTTGATAATAAACTAAATTGCAAAGTAATCTGCTAGAAGAGTGTCATCATATCACAGAAGGAATATGGGCTTTGGAATAAAAAAGACCTGGGTTCAATTTTCAGCGCTCCTAGTAACTACGTGAGAAACACTGGACAAATTATTTAACCTTTCTAACTCTCAGTTATCTCACCTATAAAATGAAGATGGTAACTTCTATATAGGTTTGTTGATATTTAGTAAGGTAATAGGTAAGTCAATCCATATGAACTATATAAAAGAGGGGTGCCTGGGTGGCTCGGTTGGTTAAGCATCTGCCTTCAGGTCAGATCATGATCTCAGGGTCCTGAGATGGAGCCTCACATCAAGCCTCACATCGGGCTCCTTGCTCAGTGGGGAGTCTGCTTTTCCCTCTGCTTGTGCACTCTCTCTCTCCCTGTCAAATAAATAAAGTCTTTAAAAAAAACAAAACAATAAATTTACATAAATCTGCTTAAGTTCCTGTTTTTCAAATTGTTTATACAGTGTATTAAATTAGAAGGGAGAGTAGCAAAATACTGATGTGTCATGTCTCTATCTCTAGGAGACATCTACTTTGGCAGGAAGATTTAAGCAATAGTACTCTCTGAGATAATAGATGAAATCTCGGGACGCCTGGGTGGCTCAGTTGGTTGAGCGGCTGCCTTCGGCTCAGGTCATGATCCCAGAGTCCTGGGATTGAGTCCCACATCAGGCTCCTTGCTCAGCGGGGAGCCTGCTTCTCCCTCTGCCTCTGCCTGCCACTCTATCTGCCTGTGCTCACTCTCACTCTCTCTCTCTCTCTCTGACAAATAAATAAATAAAATCTTTAAAAAAAAAAAAAAGATGAAATCTCATCTGAGACATTCAATTACTGATTTATCAATTGGCTTAAAGAGGTTCATTGACTTAAAAGTTCTTTTATCCTATTTTCATGTATACTTTTTTTGTTGTTGCTTTCTTAAGATACATTAGTATTTCTACTGAATGTGGCAGGCTTATGATTTTAGTATAATCCTTTGCAAGGCCATCAAATTAAATAAACAGCATTTGGCTCTTCTGGAGATGTCTGGATCACCTTGGGTTTTAATACAGTAAAGTAGAACTGTTATCAGTATTTTCTCTCTCATGGAAGCTAATCTGGTTAGCAAGACGATCATCCCGGCTGTGACAGATACTTTTAAAGTGTTTACTAACTCTTTCCTTCTAATTGTATATCACCACCACTTATCTGTCTAGTCCCAACTCAAATATCTCCTTTCAGAAGCTTTCTGTGATTACCATAGGCAGAAACTTACTGCATCATCTTACACCTTCATATGTACTTTCAGTGTCACACTATTACTGTATTTATTGCCTTGTGCTTTACCTTATATAGTATTTTTATATTATCCTCGTGAAATAAAACCTCTCCTTGTTTTAAACATTATAGGTGAGGAAACTGAAGAACAGGCACAGCATGTCCATGGATAACGAAGCGGCAAGGTTTGAGATTCCAAACTTCAAGAAATTGGAAGTGGTAAGAAATTCCAAACTCTCAAGCCAGAGTTACTTTATATTAGATAACATTGCTCTTCCCTCCTTTTCCATTACTTCTAAGATCTTTAAACTTACTGTAAATCTAGTCGTAAATTCCAAAACAATTTTTCCAATTACAAATTCCAAAACAATTTTCCAATTACAAATTTCAAAATAATTTTTCTAAATTTCCATACATAATATCAATAGTGATATAAAAGAATGAGAGTGATAGTCTACAAACTTAGACAAAAAGATTCTCAGAAAAAGTAGTTCTCTTTAAGGATGATACTCAGAAACCGATTAGGAATAGAGTATAAAAAAATATATTGATTCTGGGGTGCCTGGCTTGCCTGAGTAGGTAGAGCTTGTAGCTCTTGATCTCAGGCTGGTGAGTTCAAGCCCATGTTGGGTGTAGAGCTTTCTTAAAAAGAAGAAAATCAATTCTAATTACTTAACGGGACAGGAAAGGATATTCCAGATTAGACTTTGGGCCAAAGATATCTTCAAATAAAACATTACAAATAGCGAGAAATACTCCTGTATCACAATAGCAGACCATCTTCCCTATTTTGTTTTTCAATATTAGAGGAAATAATAATTTACCTATATGCAACCGTTATATCTTGTAATCCTATCCTGAGTCATGTAAGCAGAGAGACTGCACCCTTGTCTGCATTAGCAGTGCTTTTACATACTATAAATATTTTTTTTACAAGTCTATCTTCCTGACCCTGAGAACAGTAATCATGTCTTATTTACCTTGGTTTATTAATATTAATTAACATTTACTAACTGCTTACCATGTGGTAGGGATTTTATATGCATTATTTCATTTATTTTTAAATTTATTTTTATTTTTTAGAAGATTTTATTTTTAAGTCATCTCTACACCCAACATAGGGCTCAAACTTACAACCCCAAGATGAAGTCACATGCTCTACTGACTGGGCCAGCCAGGCGCCGCTGCAGTACCTCCTTTAATTCTCAGATAACCTTAGGAGATTATTATACAATTTTACACGTACAGTATAACGAGCTCCTCAAGAGCAGAGACGCTGTTATTTTATTCAC
Source organism: Enhydra lutris kenyoni (assembly GCF_002288905.1). NCBI lineage: Eukaryota > Metazoa > Chordata > Mammalia > Carnivora > Mustelidae > Enhydra > Enhydra lutris. Next base: position 253,817 of record NW_019154236.1, read on the forward strand.
TAGTATCCCTTTTATGCCTAGTACAGCATCTGGCATACTGAAAGCACTTAAAAAGTGTTTGTGGAATAATGAGGAAACCAAAGCTCAAAGAAGGTAAGTAACTTGTCCAGGGTATACAGTTAGTAAGTAGACACTCGATTTGTATCCAGGTCTGCCTGATTTTAGGTATTCACATTTTTGCTCCACTGTCCCTCTATTTCCAACTTTGAGCTCAGAATTTGGTACTGAGAAGGTACACAGTGGACATCTGTTAAATGAATACTTGTCTTCTACCTTCAGACTACTTATCTACTTCACCCTACCATTTCTCTACTTCTTCACTTCTCTCCTAAGAAGGCCTAATATATAACCCATAGTTCTAAGTTTTCATCCTCCCTCCCTTCCTTCCTAGTAGCAAACATTTACCACTATCTACAGAAAAGAAAATACTTATTACTAAAAAAAACACATGAGAGTTGCAGCATGGGAAGTTAGATGAACAGTTTGTTACTTTTATTACATAAACACAGTGTAAAATAGTCTAAAACACAAAGTGGAAAATTGATGGTCATAAACTTACAAAAATTAACCCCAAATTTCCAAATTTTGTTTTTTTGCTCTTATGATTTTTCTTTTTTATAAAGACAAATTAGAAATTTACAAAAGCTGAAGTATACTTAATACAAGTAAACTTCACCCTCTACACTGTGTCAATAAATCTTTCTTCATAAAGAGGTAATTCCATAATGACATACTTCAAGTCAAAATAATAAGGAAGTGAGGATGTTCTCTCTGGTAACATCTACTTTAGGCTTGCCTGTAGAAAAGCAAGGCACAATAATGTGCTTTTGGAATTTATTTTAAGAAACAGATTTCAGTTAGATGATTATTATCTAGCTTAAATTTAAAAAGATACAGGAACACTTACTTTTTATATAAGCACAAAATATTCTAAAACTGCAAGCCTTCTGATACTCTTGAAATGTGTCCTTATTTATTTATTGTTTGTTTGTTTTCTAGTTTGTTAAAAGAATTGTGATAGGAGTCAAACAAATCTAGGTTACAATCCTGGCTGTGCCCCTTAATAACTGTGTAAATGCTGGACAAATTCTTAGTATCTCTGAGTTCATTTCCTTTAAAATGTGAACAATAATCCCTAATTTGTAGGACTGCTGGGGAGATCAGAGTTTGTGAATTAATGGCATAGTGCCAGGCACATGACAGCACTCAATTAACAATGGCTCTGTTTGGGGTCTGCTACTTTATTTTCCTCTGGTTTCATTATGGGATATACTTAAATCATTATTTCCTACAGCAAAGTTTCCTATGTCTGCTCTCCTCAATGTAAATAATCTCCCACCTTAAAAAACTCATAAAATACTAGAAGGGAAATATTCGAGGAATCTTCAGTCTATCTTTTCTAGAAAATGATGTCATAAAAAGGACCTTGTATGTGTATGTACATGAATACTTTGATTTTTCTTATAAGAGCAATGCTACACTTGCATACTGACTACTAAAGACAGCTGGGACTGGGCATTGGCATCCTTTAAGCACTTGAGTTTGCAAACTGTTTTAAACACTTTCATAGGACATCTACCATTTTATTTTCAGAAATTGTATTGCATATAATTTACCTGAAAAGGAAACACAATGCAGGCAAGTACTGTTAAACAATCATGTGTGTAATAATTTTTTAAAATTACCTGATGGAATATAGGCTCCTTTACCTTAAGGTAAACCTACAAAATATTAAAAGAAAAACAGGTGAATGAAGTGCATTACTGAAGGTGAAGAAAACTTATTCTAACAATTCTGCAAATCCCAAATCTCTCTTGCTTCCCTAGTATTGCTACTTAGATCTGACTATAGCCACATAAAACATCAGATTAGGTGGCGGGCCACAGAAAGGCTAGCACCTTCAGGTGGGTCTCCACCAGTGCTAGCTTTACCATGGTAAACAAATTTTTCAGTTATTGTGGATTACTCTGGCCTCTTGGCTTCTACATCAGCATCAAGGAAGGGCAAAGGTACACAGTTACTCATGAGGGGTGAAGAGGTTCTGTCGACAATGTCTACAACACATTTTGTTCTACAACAGAAAGAACACTGGACTTAGAGACAGGTGATAAATTTCAGAGTCTGCCACTTATTTGCTATAGACCTTGAGCAAGTCACTTAACCAAAAGACTAATTTTTTCCTAATCCGGATAATGGGAGTAATAGTGGTAAGGAATAAAAGCTAAAATACATGAAACAATTTAGCATATAATGCATGCTCAATAACTGAAAGCATTTAACAAATTTCTTGTGCTATTTTTTACTTCCAAAACCTCTAACACACTCATCTAGTTACATAACTCATCACCTAAATGCATTTCCAATTACACAAACCCAGTTTTAGGCTCTAATATCATTTGGGTGATTAAGTTCAATGTCTATTGAAGATTTAGCATGCCATTTATTGCCCTGTAGGAGTATATGCCTTTAAAATGACATGGTAGAGAGAATGAAAATTCAAATCATAATCCTGAAATGGCTCCGAACACTTATAATACAAAGTCCAAATTTCAAAGCTTTGCATGATCTCACTCCTGACTTTCTGTCTGCCCTCACTGCTCTCATCTTTTCCCTTTCTCATCCTAGGCTCCAGAAAGTATAGTGCTTCCACATCTTTAAATATGCTGCTCTTTACTTTGTTTAGAAATCCTCCCCTGCTGGCCAACATTCATCTTCCAAGATCCAGCTCAAACTATCCCTTTTTCTAGAAGACTTTCCTGGTCCTTTCTCCATTCAGCAGAAGCAGCCATTCACCCTCCTTTGTGCCCTCACTGACCACGTATAAATGTCATATAATTTAATGGTTTGTTTCTCTCCCCAACAAGGCAATCATCTCTTTGACAGCAAAGGTTGTGCTTAGATATCTCTATATGCTCATTTAATGTAGTGCTGACCCCACAAAAATTTTATGTAATTTTACAATTTGGCTACAAAATTTCTTATTCCAGAAGTTCCTATCCTCACACAATAAAAGCAGATTATTTCCTTTAAGCACCCATAGAACTTTAATAGTAAGATGTATATGAGACCCTATATGTCTGTAACTCTAAACTCAGTAAGGAAGAATGCTTTCCATCTCTGAAATGTGTTGTTTCAAGATATTAACTTCTCTTTGTATAGTTTCATATTCCTACTGCTATTAATAGAAGAAATGCAAAAGGACATGCCTCTTAAAGACTATTTTAAGGCAAAAGAATTATGGAGTTCTTACTGTGTGCCACGTATTAATTTTCACAACTAATACAAAATGTATGCTATTATTATCTTCATTTTATAGACGAGGAAATTAATACAGAGAGATTAAGTAACTTGTCTGAGGTTCCTAGTTATTAAGTAACTGTGTTGCTCCAAACTCGGATCTGACTGACTCCCAAGCCTATAATTCTGATCATATCAGTTCTGAACTTACAAAGTGGTCCAGTTTTGACTCTGCCACACTTCTCCACATAAACTTGGTTGGCCAGGCAAGTCACTAAAACTCTCTAGACTTTAGTCTCTTTTTTTTTCCCTTAAGATTTATTTATTTGAGACAGAGAGAGGGAGAGAGCACAGAAGGAAACTGAGAAGGAGAAGCAGACTCCCTGCTGAGCAGAAAGCCTGATGTGGGGCACAATCCCAGGACCCTGAGATCATGACCTGAGCCCAAGGCAGATGCTTAACGGACTGAGCCACCCAAGTGTCCCCTAGTCTCTTCTTTTATAAGACTTCCTTTAACCTCTGAAACACAAGGATTCTCTCATGATCAATGAGTATGTAGTTTATATGAAGGACTACACAGTGCAGAGTAGAAGCATAAAGAAATAGTGTACCGGTTCTTTCAACCTCCTATTCACCTTCTCAGTTCACTGATATCTAATTTCTGCCTCTATCAATGTACTGTTGACAGTATCCTTATTAGGGTTACCTGGTCTTTTAACTGAAATTTTTATAGGTCAAACTTCAATCTGTATTTTACTCATGCTCTCAGAGGCAACTAACACTGTTACTTCTTCTGGAAATCTTTTTGTACTCTGTGATATTGGGCTCTTTCATTTTCCTACATCTCTGATACTTATTCTAGGTCTCCTTTGCTGGCTCCATTTCTTCTACCTGACCCTCAAATGTCAGTATTCCCATGTACAGCATGGCGATTATGGTTAATACGGGCTGAACCGTGGCAATTTGCTAAGAGAATAGATTTCAGGGGGTCTCATCTCTTGCTCTCTCACACACATACATGTTTGAAGATATGTTAATTAGCTTACCTAGAGTAATCATTTCACTATGTATCAAAGTATCATGTTTTATACCTTAAATGCATATAGTTTTTATATTTAAAGTGATGACTCTTATTGAAATCTTTAGGCATTAAGAAAGTTTGCATACTGACAGGCTGTGAATAGCGAACAGACAAATCAACTGCAACTTTTAGGGTCAAATATCATAACTGTATACTCTTTTTTATCTCTGTTAAAAAAAAAAAAGTATTCCATAGGGCTGCATCTTTGGTCATCTTAATGGTTCATGCTATCTCTGTGCCAGTTCATCTATTCCCACATTTCTAGTACTACCTATACCCTGACAATTCTCAAACCCACATCACATGCTTCATCTGTTAGAAACAAAGTATGACTTACTGTGGTTACTATTAAACTGAATAGAACTAAGATAAAAAGCAGGTGGTAGTTTACAGAGTTCTTCATCTTGAAACATTCAAACCTTTAAAAAAAGAGAGAAAGAAACTTATTTTAAAATATATAACTAGTAAAATAGAATGCTGTCTTACCACTTGTATACACACCTTTGGGTCTAGTGATGCCCATCATTTCCTCCCACCCAAACTCTCACCTCAGAGAAACTGCTCTACCTCTAAGAGGCTGGAGAAATCAAGAGAAGGCACCTGGCTTTAACTGGGTCAAAGAGAGGCTCTCTCCTGAAAACTTGGGAGTTTGGGAGTCAGAGACTGAATCAATTAAATGTGAGGAGTCAAAGTATAAAGCTTTATGGATTCAAAGTCTGATGCTGATATTTGGGCAGCTAAACTGAGTGAACAAGAAGATGAATGAGCAGAAAAGTGATCTGCATGGATGGAAAAATAAAGCAAATTCAAAGATGAGACCATGCAGAGAAGGAATGGAGAAAAAAGGGTGGGAAAGATAAGCTGCCCTTAAATTGTAGTCAGGCTGTACTTCCTGTTTATTGGGTTTCATATAATTTCCTCATGTCCTCTAAATAAATCTCTCTTAAGTCAAGCTGGCTTGAGTAGGTTTCTAAATCTTGCAATGAGCCATCCCTGAGTAAGGCGCACTATTACAGAAAATATCACTCTATTATAATTGTCTCTTTATGGGTCTCCTCAACCAGACTGTGAACTCTTTGTGTGCAGGGATAAAATCTTTTTCTCATGCGTCTAATCATATCTAATCACTAGGCTAGCAAATACTCAGTAAATGAGGAAATAAGAACAAATATTTGACCATGGGTTAGGTATCCAACCTTTGAACCTATGTTTTAGTAGAAGCAGCAGGAAAGTTCTCAGTTTACTCATTAATTGGCTGTAGGAATTGGACCCAACTCCTATTTCCTTATCTCTACAGAAAGATGGTTGGCCCGGATGATTTCTAAGGTCTCTTTTACTTTCATATTCTGTGACTTGATGACTTATTTTTAAAAAGCTCACCTGAAAGTACTTTTCTAGATCAGGAGCAGCAAACTACTGCCCAAAGGCCCAAACTTGTTTTTGTAAATAATATTTTACTGGAACAGTCAAACTCATTTGTTTACATATTATCTATGGCTGCTTCACTGCTACAGTAGCAGAGTTGAAGAGATGCAACAGAGATCACAGGCCCATGAAACTTAAAATAATTACTACTGTCCCTTTACAAAAAAGTTTCAGATGAGCTTTTTTATTTTATTTTTTAAAGATTTTATTTACTTATTTGACAGAGAGAGACAGAAAGAACCAGGGCAGGGGAGGGGCAGAGGGAGAGAGGGAGAGAGAGAGAAGCAAACCTGAGCAGGGAGCCCAAGGCGTGGCTGGATCCCAGGACCCTGGGATCATGACCTGAGCCGAAGGCAGATGCTTAACCAACTGAGGCACCCAGGTGCCCCCACATGAGCTCTTTAAATAATATCACACGATTCTGATTTTTAGATATCTTTAGACGAAAACATTCTTGGGGTACCTCGGTGGCTCAGTCAGTTAAGTGTCGGACTTGTGATGTCAGCTCAGGTCATGATCTCAGGGTCTTGAGACAAAGCCCCACATAAGGCTCCATACTGAGTGTGGACTTGTCAGGGATTCTCTCTCTCTCTCCCTCTCTCACTGCCTCCCCAACCACCTACTACTCCCACTAGCACACACTTTCTCCACAAAAAAAAAAAAAAAAAAAAAAAAAACAAAAAAAAAAAAAAAAAAAAAAAAAAAAAAATAGAGGGAAGAAGAAGAAGAAGAAAATATACTTGAACTAGTAATAATGATCATACTGAAAAGAGATAACCATCACATAAGGGGTTTAGAGAAATTTTAAGCACTAGTGCTATAGAATTAAATGCATGGTTAGAAGTTAAGCTTATTAAATTTGTAGTTCAATTTCCAACTCTGACACCAGCTACATGGCCTTAGGCAAGTCACCTAAGCACAAGTTCTGCTTATATCCTTAGACCAGTTACTAAATCCCTCTGTGCTTCACTTAATCGTCTATAAAATGGGGATAATACCCATTTATCATGCACAACTGAAAGAATTACAGGGGATTTGTATAATACTTACCACAATTACAGGTACAAAGTACATAAATATTATTTCTATGGTATAATATGTAACATTTTTATCTACATTCATAACTCAAGGAAATGCAGATTATACAAATTAAGTCAAAATTCTTTAAGTAAAATTTTAGTAAGAGTATCTAAACTGGCCATAGAGTTTTGAGATCATAAAAGTTAATAGCAACATTACTATAACTTTCCACAGCTTATACTCTACATGGAGATCACAGAAGTAATAAACTTTTACATTATTACAATCTCCCAGTATAATGCAATAGGGTTAATTACATTACTTAATTCATTATGAGGTGAAAATGAATTCTAAAATATATTAAACAATGGAATTTTAAACATAGGCACTTACATGCAGTACACAAATATACAACAGCTGTAAATCATTGGGAGTTCATCCAACAGCTATAAGAAACAAAAAAAGATAAGAGGACTTGAATATTGCAGAGGTACAATTATTATACAAATCAAAATAAAACATCAGAATGATTATTATAGTCACCTCTTACCTAATATCTTTTACTAATACTTTCATATATTTAACATCTAATTACTTTGAGTGTTGGGGAAGGTCACTGAAAGGATGTGACCGTCAGTTAACCTCTGAGCTGGACCCAGCCAATTGGAAGCTCCTCACTCCCTCCTATCCTTGGAAGAGGAGTAACTTCCACTTGTCTTTCTTGCTCCCAGAGGCTGTTCCAAGGACAGTCTTGAGATAGTGATGTGGTGTTGAAAAACACTTGTATAGTATACCTGGTTGAACTGAATTAAGTCCTCTTTATACACTTTCAAGTTTTGATGGGCAGGTGGGGGACCCATTGCTGCCACCCAAGATGAACCTTGTATGTAGGTACTCTCTTTTTATTAAAACTGCCACCTATAAACCAGGAGTGGCCTGTCTCTTTCTTTTACCTTTCCTTGCCCTCTACTTAATGGGGCTTGGTTTACTGTCATTGAACAAACAAGCTCGTCCATCCACCTATCTACCCTAATGTACATACCTAAGTAGGACACCTGACTCACTGGACCACTCAGCTCATTCAGTACCACAAACTATGATCTCATACTTCCAGGAAAGAATGAGGTCTACCGTCTACAGGTCTGGGGGTCCTATCAATATTCTTTTGCACTTTCCCTTTTCCTAGAACACCTAAGATGGGTAAAATTTTCACTAATATGTATAAGAAAGGATATTAATGGCAGCAAGTCATTTAGTTAATCTAAGTAACCTATGTTTCTCAAAAATATTATTAGTAATAATAATAATAGCTATATGTATTAAACTACAAGTTAGACATTAAGGTAAATGTTGCAGATAGGTTATTTCTAATCCTTAAGCCAATCCTATATTATTTACTTATTCACTAGATATGCATTTAATTAATTATTTAATAATATATTCACTATGTGCCAGGCAATGTGTTAGTTGCTGAGGATATAATGAAAACAAGATGCAGTCAATGCCCTCACAGTCTAGTGAGGGAGGGAAATGAAAAACATGGGATTACATATAAAGATTCCAACAAAAGGGGGTCACAGAAACCAGAGAAGGTGGTGGCAGGAAATGAAATGGGGTGGTAGAGAAATACATTCTAGGAAGAAGGAAGAATGTTTACACAAAGTAATATATTCTGGTAAATTACTGGAATAATGAAATAGCATATGTGCAGGGTCTTATAGTTAAGTGTTCTACATTCATTATCTCATTTAAGTTTAACAAAAATTCCAAGGTAGGTCCTATTATCTCCATCCCAAGATGGGAACTCTGAGGTTTAGATAATTTAAGTAATTTGTTTAAGATCACAGAGCTAATAAGTAATAGAGCCAGATTTTAAACTCACTCTGGGGCATACCTCTACATTAAGTTGCCTCCAAAACTTTTCACTTTAATCACTTTCACATGTTCAAAAAAGTTGGCACAGGATCACAATATCTACCACAAGGTTTCTGATGTACAGAAGATTCCTCTATTTGAAATTTTGAACCGCAATCTCCTGGCTTTATATTAAACATCTTTTGCATTTATATCTTCTTTATTTCACTTTTCATGTGTTAGCAAAATATGTGTCTAATTATTTGGCCTTTCCACAATGTAGTACTGAGGTACTTAAATGACCCATTTTAGGAGAACTTCTATGCATGTATTTGGAGGATAGGACATGAAAAGATCTGTTTTCTCCATATTATCCATAGGTCTATCTATACAGTTTATAAAGGCAGCTACAATAATTATTGTCACTCTTTTATTCACTCATTCGACAAATATCTATTAACCACCTACTATGTGCCCCGAACTATGCTATATGCAGGAGATAAGATAACCCTTGCCCTCATGCTTTACAGTCTAGCCAGGGTGAAAAACACTAGAAAGTTAACTGCACAAATAAATATTTAATTCCAATTATGGTAAGTGCTATGATGGAAAAGTACAGAGTACCATGATCAAAAAACAAGGGCCTTCATATAAGGAGTCGTGAAGATTTTCCTTAAAGAAGTGAAACATAAATTGAGTCCTGAAACATGCAGATATGAGTAAGGTAAAGAGGGACTGAGGGGAAGATGAGAACCCCTAAGCAGTGGCAACATAATGTGCAAAGGTCCTGTTGCAGGAAGGGAACTTAAAAAAGTGAAATATGTCCATTGTGACTGAAGCTTAATTAATGATGAAGAGAAAGGATATGAAATGAGGCTGGAGATAAGCAGTAAACCAATCAGGCAAATGTTTTAGGCTGAAAGAATTTCTTAATTTTATCTTAAAAGTAATGGCAAACCACTGAAAATGTTTAAGCGAGGTGGCAGTCTCCATCAGCTTGGGTGGCAACAAAATACCTTAGACTGGATACTTTAAACAAGAGAATTTATTTCTTAGAGTTCTGGAGGCTAGGAAGTTCAAGATGATGGCAGAGATTTGGTGCTTGGCAAAGTTTCTCTTCTTGGCTTACAGACGGCTGCCTTCTCACTGTATTCTCACATGGAGGAGAAGGAGAGGAAGCTCTCTGGTCTCTTCTTATAAGGGTGCTAGTCCCATCACAAAAACCCCACCTCATAACCTCATTTAAACCTAATAACCATTTAAGGCCCCATCTCCAAATATTGTCACACAGGGAACTAGAGATTCAACATATGCATTCTGAGGGGACACAAGTCAGTCCATAGTGGTGTTAGTGTTTAAAATACAGGTTTTATTATTTTTCAGGTATGGTGAAGCCAACAGATCAGGAGATGACTGCCACTGAAAAGGCAGTTACTCACAGTTCCTAAGAAGTGACATGCCATGCCAAGCAGGGCCACATGGGAAAGCACCAGCGTCAGTCAGGAGGCAGAACAAGCAAGGAAAGAGCATGGATGACAACCTTTACCGTGGTTTCCCAGAGAAAGGCAAGGGAAGGGAGGGCAAGCAGGCTTAGCATTGGCTAATTTAAGTAATTTCAGCAGGCTCTAAGGTCTAGGGGCTATCTTTAGTTGTCTGGTACCTGGACTTGAGATGATTAGAGCAGAAGAATACTGTTTCCTGGAGTGTAAGAGTCAGAAAAAGAAGGTGGTTTAGAGGATAGGCTCTGGATTGGTTAGTCTGAATATGAAAGGTGCAGTCCAGGGTAAGTTATTTGCTATATAAGAAATGGCTACCCCTGGAAAGGACAATGCCTGCCTAGTCAGGGAGGCTCCAGAAGCCAGAGCATCAAGAATATAAAAAATAAGAAAATATAGTTATTATGGATTGAATGTTTGTGTCCTACCTAAATTCACATGTTGAAACCCTAATCCCCAATCCAGAGATGGGGCTTTGGGGAGGTAATTAGGATTAGATGAGGTCCTGAGGGTAGGGGTCCTCAGGATGGGATTAATGCTCTTCTAAGAAGAGATACCAGAGAGCTTGCAAGAACCAGTCAGAGAAAGACAAATACTGTGATTTCACTCAAATGTAGAATTTAAGAAACAAGCAGAAAATGAAGGGAAAAAAAATAAAAGAAAACCAAAAAACTGACTCTTAACTATAGAGAACAAATTGTTACCAGAGGGGAAGTGGGTGAGAGAATGAATGAAATAGGGGACGGGGATTCAGAGTACACTTATGTTAAAAATAAATAATTAAGAGTATACTTATCTTGATGAGCACTGAATAGTATATGGAACTGTTAAATTATCATACTGTATATCTGAAACTAATATAACACTGTGTGTTAACTACACTTAAAACAAACAAAGGGCATTTAAGGGGGAAAAAAAAAAGGAGTGGCTACCTATAAGACAGCTCTCACCAGACCCAATGCTGGCACCCTGATCTCAGACTTCAAGCCTCCAGAACTATGAAAAAACACATGTCTACTATTTAAGCCACCTAGTCTACAGCATTTCTGTACAGCAGTCCCAGCTGACGAATACAATAATAAACATATGGTGCCAGATCAGGTATGTGTAGAGTGTTCTGCAGTGAAAAAGCACAGTTGTGGGAGGGCTACCTAGGAGGTTACAGCAGTCCAGGCCAAGCAAAGTTCCTACTTGGATTAAGGCCCCAGAATTGAGAATAGACCGAGGTGACTAGACTTGAGAAATATTTAGGAAGTAAATTAAACTGGGATTTGTGATTGATTTGATATAAAGGTGAGGGAGAAGAAACTCCTAAGGGTAACTCCCAGGTTTGTTGCCTAAATACCACAGTGATGACAATACAGTTTACAGAGACTATGAAGACAGAAAATGACAGGAACAATTTCAACATACTGAGTTTGAGGTACCTGTGTGACAGCCAAGTGGAAATGTCATTCAGGCAACTAGAAGTACAAACCTGTAGCTCAGAAGAAAAGACTGGACTCCAGATGTTGGCTGCTTGCTTGTGTAGAGAAACTAAATTGAACTGAGCATATGTTAAAAGGGCACAGATTTTAAAATCTGGGTAATACAAATACAGAAGTCTTATTTCAAAACCTTAAGTAGCAAAATTATGACTGGTAAAAGAGGACAGAGCTCCAGGGAGAGGGTGGGGTGTGTGACTGAAGAGGAGTCTGGAGAGGTAGGCACAGGCCAGATCACAGCCTGCGGTTCAAATCCATGAGCCTAACCTCGGGGAAGTATTAAAGATGTTTAAAAAGTGGCATGCATTCTGGAGGGCAGAGACTGCATTTTACATGTCTCATCTCTAACACTTGTACCAAACCTAGCAAACACTGCTCAAAGAATGAAAACAATTAGTTTTGTCTGTCGGAACAGTATTTCTATTCTGCTGTGACAAATGGATAGGGGAGGCAGGGACACCAATTAGGAAACAGTTACAGAAATCTGGATTGGAGATAATGGATTAAGGTCATTGCTGTATAGATAGATAGAGCTAGATGTATTTGAGCTTTCAGTGTCTGCAGAAGTGAGAAAGCAGGAGAAATTGAAGACAAATTATGGGTTTTTGGCTCAGGCTTTCACTGTAAGGTGGTTCTACTCACTGAGATAGAGAGCTAAGGAGAAAGAAGGTAATATTTATAACCAGAACATCTGTTGTTTACATTATAAAGTCTGAATTAGCTTACATTAATTACCTAGCATTTAAGCAATTTTTGGTTTTGTATTATAAAGAAAATGATAGGTGAACACACACATTTTTCTTTGGTTTTATTTTCCAGGATAAATATATTTATTTAGTTATGAGAAGGGGTGGACACATTCTTTTTTTACTAGCAGCTATTTCTTTTTTCTAATATGAAACATTTATGCTCAGCAGAGAATACTTAGAAAAAGCAGAAGAACACAAAGAAAAATTCCATATAGCTAAAGAAATTAAGAATAATCTCCAGGATTATGAATAACTGTATATGTCAGTTAGTGAAAGCAAAGAACAATGAGTTATATGAGTGAAAAGATGAAAAGAATATCTGGGAGAAGCCTCCTAAAAAATTGAAGCTTTTATACTTTAACCACCAGCAATGCAAGACAAAATCCCAAGATAGATAAAGGAAACACAAATAAATAAAAACAAAATGTAGGGGCGCCTCGGTGGTTCAGTTGGTTAAGTGTCTGCCTTTGGATCAGGTCATGATGTCAGGGTCTTGAGATGGAGCCCTGCATTAGGCTCTTTGCTTGGCGGGAAACCTGCTTCTCCCCCTCTCTCTGCTTGTGTTCCCTTTCTCACTGTGTCTCTCTCTGTCAAATAAATAAAAAAATAATAAAATAAAATCTTTAAAATAAGTAAAATCTTAAAAAAAAAAATGTACTCCTTATCCTGTCTCTAACTTTTTGTGTAACTTCTAGTCAATTTACTTCACTTCTCTTAAGCTGTTTTTCCACTTATAAAATTTGTAGATTGGACTACATTTTAAAAATCCCTTCTAGGGGCACATGGGTAGCTCAGTCAGTTAAGCATCTGTGTTTGATTAGGTCATGATCCTGGGGTCCAGGGATCCAGCCCCATGTTGCACTCCCTGCCCCTGCTCAGTGGGGAGCCTGCTTCTCCCTCTCCCCCATGTTTGTTCTCCCTCTGTCTCTCTTTCTCAAATAAATAAATAAAAACTTAAAATAAAAATCTCTTCTAATATTAAAGGTCTATGATTCTAAATTGTTCTTTGACACCTTTCAGCTTACTTGAAGGCCACTCCTGGTGTCTCTATTCCTTCTCTAATGTTTTCCTCAAACCCACTCCCAAATGCATTGCTCTTTCTCATTAATCCATGAGAAAGGAGTTAGCAATAGCTTAAAATATTACCCTTCAGTGTGTGTGTGTGTGTGTGTGTGTGTGTGTGTGTGTGTGTGTGTGTATGAATATTATGCAGCCATCAAAAAAACCTCCCGAAACCTTGCCATGTGCAATGATGTGGATGGAATGAGAGGGTATTATGGTAAGTGAAATAAGTCAATCAGAATGACAATTTACGATCTCACAGGTATGAGGAATTTGAGAAGTAAGACAGAGGATCATAGGGGAAGGAAGGGAAAAATGAAAAAGACGAAACCAGAGAGGAATACAAACCACAAGAGACTCTCTGTCTCAGGAAACAAAATGAGGGCTGCTGGAGTGCAGGGGGGGTTGTTAGGGATGGGGTGGCTGGGTGATGGACACTGGGGAGGGTATGTGCTATGGTGAGTGCTGTGAATTGGTAAGATTGATGAATCACAGACCTAAACCCCTGAAACAAATAATACATTATATGTTAATAAAAAAAATATATTACCCTTCACAGGGGCACATATAATAGTACTCAAAGGAATGAATCACTTAACAATCAATAATAGTAGTTTCAGAAATTCTAACTGGTTAAAGAAAAAGGAAGGAAGCTAATACTTATTAAACACTTATTTACCAGATCCTATGATGACACTTTCACATATGCCAATCAACTGATCCTCACAATACTTCTACAAGTACTAGTAAATCCATTAAGTAGATGAGGAAACAAAAGCTCAGCAAGATTAAGTGGCGTATCTATGCTCAAAAAGCCAGTAAAAGTGGTAGCAGAATCGATCTGGAGCCCAAGCAGCTACCTAGCAAATAACAAATCTGAAGAAAATACCATCTAAGCTCTAAATCACTCTTAAGACAGAACTGTCAATATCTGCTTATGTTCAGTTTAGGCAGAAGTAAAAATGGGCCTCCAATTTCTTTACAGCTACAACCAGCTAAGTTCAGGCTGATGAAATGGTTCGATGTCCACCAGGGTTTAGTAAGTGGCAGCACTGTCATTTTGTACTTTGCTTCAATGACTGTGCATAAAAAAATAATGGCCTAAGATAGCTGAGACAACTTTATCCTGAAGAGGTAAGAAGCCTTCAAGGAATATTCACAATCATTTTATGTTTAAATTAGAAAGACGGGGAAGCTGTTTTAAAAAATCCTTCAATTCTGAGGGTTCTTCCCTCCCAAATCATTGGCAAATTGGGTCATATATCGTCTCTGTCCAGAGAGGCAAGCACAACTTTGTAGACCCAAAGAGGGAAGAAATAAGACATCTATATAATTTGTCCCCAAACTTGATAGAGTAGTATTACAGTAAATGATAAAGCACAGAATCAAAGATCTCAAGATCAAAGGCCACTGGTCTATTTAAATGCTCTGTTATCTTGGTAACAATATTATCAACAATTAAGTTTATATACAAATCAAAGTGTGTCCCACTTCTGCTCTAAATCTATTAATGGCTTAGGGGGGATAAAGTCCAAGAGGCTTAGATATGGCCTCTGGTTAGCTTCCCAAACCACATCTCTTACTAATATTTACTTCAATGCCTACTCAGAGCAGGTAGTCAATAATGTAACAAATGTTAGCTATTATTACTGTTAGAACTGTCACCATCATCACCACATATTCCCATTCCATACATGGCTACAACACAAAGTACTACTTGCAGTGCCCTAGATACTATATACTCTCAACTCTGTAGGTTCGAGTTGGCCTGGAAAATACCTATTTAACTTTGAAGATGCAACTTGAACATGTATCTGAGTTACCTGCGTGAAACCCTGTCTCTCAGTTCCCTCCCCCAAATAATTTCTCTTCAATTCCATAGCATACCGTAGGTCCCTTTACCACTGCATTCACTAGCATATTACCTTCACTCTGAGACCATGGATTCCTTGAGGAAAGGACTGTATCATCTTTACCTATGCAGATCTCTTATCCAGGTACTAATTTCTGAACTAATGAAAGTGTGTGTCCAGCTTATACTTGGGCACTTCCAAGGACAGAGGACTCAAGATCTCTGAAGGAAGTTCTTACCATCTACTAGCTCAGAAAATTCTTCCTGATGTTGAGCAAGATGTCTCTTTACCTTTACCACCACTAGGACCACAAAGCATAAATTGAATTCTTTCAACATGTCAACCCTTTAAATACTGATTCATAAAACATTTACGTAGTGTTATGTGCACTATAAGTATGGGATACACTCAAGGTCAACCAGAGAGAGTCCCTGCTCTTAGGTAACCCACATGTTGATACAGAAGAAAGATATAAATATACTTATAAAACAAAAGTTAAGGGCAGTAACAGACAAGCACAGAGTGTTGTAGAAGAACATATGAAGGGTACATATCCAACCCCAGGGCCATGGAAGGCCTCTTAGTGGAGCTGCCACTTTGGCTTAGAGTTTAAAGGATGAACAGGAACTGCCCAAGGGAGAAAGGGAAGTGCAATAGGGCCAAACATGAAAAATGCATAGAACTGAGAGAGTCTGGTATGTACAGCTGAGTGAGCGGCATGTCTTCTCTTCTTCAAGCTAAAATAGTCCCAGTTCCTTCCCCTCAAGCATCACGGCTATAGTTTTAGTTCTTTCAACATTCTGGTGTTTCTCATTTGAACATAAACCAGGTTAGTCCTCAGAAATGAAATACTGTCATGATCTATTCAGTACACAGTAGTGGAGCCTATCTGTTCCTTCACTCAGATACTTAGCCTAGCCTTGTCTCAGCACATTCATGCAGGTGCTTCTTTATATATGTGATAGACACATACTACCTTCCAGGGTTACTGTCTTAGGAACAACATGATGGACAAGAGGAATGATCCTAGAAATTTAAAAACTTAACCAAGTCTTAGAAAATATGTGTATAAGGGAATATCAGAGATAGCCATATGCACAGAATTAGAGTAGATAAGTTTTGTAATTATTCCGGTTATCTTTTTTTTTTTAAAGATTTTATTTATTTATTTGACAGATAGAGATCACAAGTAGACAGAGAGGCAGGCAGAGAGAGAGAGAGGAGGAAGCAAGCTCCTTGCTGAGCAGAGAGCCCGATGTGGGGCTCGATCCCAGGACCCTGGGATCATGACCTGAGCTGAAGGCAGAGGCTTTAACCCACTGAGCCACCCAGGCACCCCTATTCCGGTTATCTTTTACTATATAGCAAACAACCTTAAAACTCAGTGGCCTAAAATACCAATATATACTTTGCTGATTAATATGCATTTTGAGGGGTGCCTGGGTGGCTTAGTTGTTAAGTGTCTGCCTTTGGTTCAGATCATGATCCCAGGGTCCTGAGATCGAGCCCTGCACTGGGCTCCCTGCTTAGCCATGAGTTTGCTTCTCCCTCTCCCTCTGCCTGCAGCTCCCCCGCTTTTGTGCTTTCTCTCTCTCTAATAAATAAGTAAAAATCTTTTAAAAAATATGCATTATGAGCAGAACTCGGAGGGAGCTGTTCATTTCTCCTTCACTCAGCATCAGCTGGGACAGCTCAAAGGCTGGTGTTGGAATCATCTTAAGAATAACACACTCAAATTTTGGGCAGTTGATGTGGCTGCAGCCTGGGAACTTCAGGTGAGGTTGTGGTAGGAACATACATGGGCCTTTCCACATGGCTGACTGGTTTCCTTACAACACAGAGCTGGGTTCCAAAGGTAAGCATCCCAGGAAGATGAGGAAGAAGCTCTATTGCCTTTTGTGACTCACTCTTGGAAGTCATATAACTTTATGTCTACCATAGTAACAGTCTTGCCCAGATTCAAGGGCAAGGAACAAAGATCCCAACTCTTGAGGACAGTCAGTGCCACACTGTAAGAAAAGCAGGTGGGATGAGACATATTGGTGTTAACATGTTTGGAAAATACAATAATCTGCCAAATAAATAAAACTCAAAATTGAATTAAATACCCACCCCCCAAGAACAGAAGGTAGTCTGCTTTAGGATGAAGGTTATTCAGATTGGCTTATTATCATTACTACTCCTCCAAATCACATTTGGAGTCTTTTAAAGTCTCTTTTCTTTTTTTTTTTTTTTTTTAATGATTTTAATACTTTATTCAAATAATGCATGGGCATGACATCAACAAATCACAGAGAAAACAGACGGTCTTAGAACCCACTCCTCCTGACACCCAAGGTGAATACTTAAATTATTTGTTCCAATACTCTCCTGATATTTTAAACAATATGTTTATCTTCTAATAAAGTCTCTTTTCTTTTAAAACAACCATAAACATGTATTTCCTTATTACAAAAGTATTTCATTTACTTCAGAAAATCTAAAAAACATAGAAATGCAAGAGAGGAATATAATGCCCTGCAATCCCACGATCCAGGGAAAACCACTATTTAATACTTTAATGCATCTCTTTAGTTATTTACTCATGTCTTTAATTAAATGTCCTTCCTTTCCTCCTTACCCCTTCCTTCCTTTTGTTTACATATTTATTGGGCAGATGCCATGTACCAGCACTAGCCTATATGCTAAAGTACAGTGGGTATTTAAGAGAACTGGGATCTCTGTTCTTAAGAAGTTTACATTCTAGTTGGGGGAGATCAGGCCAGTGTGACTGGAATGTAGTAAAAAATTCAGAGGAAGAGTAAAAACTGAAGTTGTAGAACAAAACCGGGGCCAGATCTAGTAGGTCACAGTAAAGAATTTAGATTTCATTTTAAGTGCAAATGGATGTCTTGTAGAGTTTTCAGCAGAAGAACAATACGACCTGATTTAAAATTTAAAAGACTACCTTGGATGACTATTGCAGCCAGGAAATGAGATGGGATGGCTTACACAAGGGTAGGCAACGGAACACATTTTCCAGTTATATATTTTTTTAAAGATTTTATTTATTTATTTGACAGAGAGCGATATTATAAGTAGGCAGAGAGAGAAGGGAAGCAGGCTCCTTGCTGAGCAGAGAGCCCAATGCAGGGCTCAATCCCAGGACTCTGAGATCAAGACCTGAGCCAAAGGCAGAGGCTTAACCCACTGAGCCACCCAGGTGCCCCATTCCAGTTATATTTTAAAAATAAAACCAGAAGAATGGCTAACAGATATGATGTGAGGTATGAGGAGAAGAAAGAAATCAAGAATGATTCTAGATTTTAGCTTTAGCATTTTGGGTGGGTGATGGCATCACAGTGGATACTAGGAGAGGAACTGGTATGGAAAAAGAAATAAATAATTACATATTGCCCACATTAAAGGTTGAGATTTCTATTAGACATTGAAGTGGTATGTCAAACATGTAGTTGGTTGTACAAATCTAGAGCTCAAAGATGAGGTTAGAACTGAAGACAGATGTTTTGAAATCATTAGCATAAGAATCATGACATTATATGAGATCACCTAGGAGAGAATATAGAGAAGATAGCCCAGGACTAAAGAGGGGCCAGGGCCCCTCTCTTCCTCAGCACTGCCTGCAGAAGTGGCAGCCATCTCCTACTCAACATCATGGCTGCCCTCAGACCTTTGGTAAAGCCCAAGATGATTAACTTTCTAATGGGCCAAGAAGTTCATCTGGCACAAGTCAGACTGATACATGAAAATTAAGTGCAACTGGTGGAAACTCAAAAGCATTGACAATAGCGTGCATGGAAGATTCAAGGGCTAGATCTTGATGCCCAACACTGGTTACAGGAACAACAAGAAAACAAAGCTGCTCAGTGGCTTCCTGAAGTTCCTAGTCCACAACATCAAGAAGCTTGAAGTGCTGGGGCACCTGGATGGCTCAGTTGTTTAAACGTCCGACTCTTGGTTTCGGCTCAGGTCATGATCTCAGGGTTGAGGGATCTAGCCCCTAAGCCAGCTCTGTGCTCAGCAGAGAGTCTTGCTTCTCTCTTTCTCCCTCTGCCCCTCCCACTACTTGTGCACATGTGTGCATGCATGCTTTCTCTCAAATAAATAAAATCGTAAAGACAAAAAAAACCAGAAGAAGCTTGAAGCGCTGCCATGCAAGAAATCTTACCTGTGCAGAGATTAGTCACAGTATCTCCTCTAAAAACCACAAAGCCATTGTGGAAAGAGCAGCCCAGCTGGCCATCCAGGGAGAAGTAATTTTTAAAGGAGGGGGTTATTTGAGTATGTGTGTAAGCAGACAGCAATGAATGAGTGTAGTGACTTTCAAAAAGACTGGTGGAGCAAATGACTGGGAGTATGTAACTAACTGCAGGCTTGAGTCTTTGAGAGGAGCTGGGACATTTCTTCCACAATAATAGCAGGAAGATGATAGTGGTAAAAAGATGAGGGAGTGTCTTACTAACTTTTATATTATTAGTGAAATACTGGTGACGCTATCACTAAGGAGAAGGGGATATGAGACAAAAAAAAAAGATATAAAAAGAAATCTAAAAAGAGCAGTAAGTGTGAAATAATAGTTCTAGAGAATGGAAACTGAAACTCAGGAAACGTAATGGTACTATCTTATGGCACTGTGTGGTTATTTGAGATTTTTGTTCAATAACTTAAAAGTGAGATTTAACAAAGGGATATAATTTCTATGACCAATATTTAGCTACTCATTTCAGGCACAGAATACACAGATAATTGAGCTTGATCAGAACTGAATATTGGGGGCGCCTGGGTGGCTCAGTGGGTTAAGCCTCTGCCTTCAGCTCAGGTCATGATCTCAGGGTCTTGGGATCGAGCCCCACATAGGGCTCTCTGCTCAGCAGGGAGCCTGCTTCTTCCTCTCTCTCCTCCTGCCCCTCTGCCTACTCTGATCTCTCTCTCTCTGTCAAATAAATAAATAAAATCTTAAAAAAAAAAAAAGAACTGAATATTGCTTAGAAAGCAAGAGGCAAGGACTTTAAGGATTTTCTTTTTAAGATTTTATTTATTTATTTCACAGAGAAAGAGAGAGAGAGAGAGATATCACAAGTAGGCAGAGAAGCAGGCAGAGAGAGGGGGAAG